>NC_053166.1:68910209-69065209 GCF_016835505.1 Polypterus senegalus
AATTGAAATAAGGTGGTATCACAGATGGAAAAGTCCTTGGTGACTGCCCTGACTGTCCTGCCCTCATTCCTAATTACGTTTGAAGCTTGTTCCAAAGTTTATAGGGGAACCCCTCTGTTAGTAACTTTCTTCCTCACTCTTGGCATACTGGAAAAAACAGAATATTATTTCTATTTTTAGATCCATAAACTACAGTTAAGCTGTATAGTAGTATACTTCGGACTTAAACTGAAAAAAATGTCCTGATTCTGAACTAAAAATGTTAAAAAGTAATGATATGTAGTCTATTTCAATATGGCTGGTTGGCTTGGGGGCGGTTGTTGCAACCATCCCTGACCTACCAGCCATGACAGAACACCATGTGCTAGCTATTCAAAGAGTCAGGGAAACATGCTAACAATACTTTTTAAAAGTCAACACCACAATGATTTGAACTAGGCATGTTTTGATTAATTAAAATAAAAGCTATGGACAGCAAGTCAAAAAAACAACTTGCAAAAAAAATTACTTTCATACTTTCAAAACAGTTATTTTTCAATAAATGCAGCAGCAGATGATGAAAGTGTATAGTTTCTCTCTGGTGGAGAGAGGGCCTAACTGAGCATGTGCAGTATGAGTATCATCACTCTAGCATGTTTCTAATTGGAGAAATAAGACTTGTTGCAACCGTCCCCAGTCTCTAGCTTTGAGATTTGTGCATGGTCCCAACCTACCTACTCACCATCTTCGACTACACCTCAAGGAAGTCAAAAAGGTGGTGTACAGATAAACTGCTGGTCTCGTGACACAGTCATGCTGTTCCCACTTGTGGCATAGGCAACATGCTGTGTATGCCAAACTATGCCAAAACAAAATAAACACAACAAAGTAAGAACAACGTTGTTAAACAAAGCTAGGATGAAAAACGCAAATAAAACTATGAAAATCTCATTGTTATATTTGTTGCTAAATAAAAACAAAGCTAATTTGAGAAAAACAAAAATGAAACTGTAATAAATGCCATAAAATATGAAATTAACTGAAATAAATTTCCATCCATCCATTATCCAACCGACTATATCTAAAGTACAGGGTCATGGGGGTCTGCTGGAACCAATCCCAGCCAACAAACGCCGTGCAGGATGCCAGCCCACCGCAGGGCACACACACACTAGGGACAATTTAGAATCACCAGTCCACCCAACCTGCATGCCTTTGGACTGTGGGAGGAAACCCATGCAAATTCCACGCAGGAAGGACCTAGGAAGCAAACCCAGGGCTCCTTACTGCAAGGCAGCAGCACCACTATACCTCCCTTGAAATAAATTTAAATTTTCAAAATGAATGAATTGCAGTTTTCATTTTATTTCTCTCGGGGTCAGATTTAAAAAACCTGCGTGCTCACAAAAAGAGGCTAGAAATGTACGTACGGAACTTCCCACACAAATGTATGTATTTATAAAAGAAAACATGATGGGAGAATGTGCTTAATTTTTTGTGCGTATATTTACAGCAACTCTGACCCATTTGTACGGAACATTTTGGAGAAACTAGGAAATGACACTCCTGATCAAGTAGGGAAATGCAGCCAAACCAGCTAAATGATGACTCACATGTATAATAATTCAAATCACTGTGTCATTATTATAAAGCTAGGAATGTGATGTACAATTTCCTGTGGTGAGTTGGCGCCCTGCCCGGGGTTAGTTTCCTGTCTTGTGCCCTGTGTTGGCTGGGATTAACCCCAGCAGACCCCCGTGACCCTGTTGTTAGGGTATAGCAGGTTGGATAATGGATGGATGGATGGACAATTTCAATTGTGGTTCCCTTTTAAATGGGCCAGTGCTGTGAATTTACACTGAGGTGTTTTTTTTATTTTGTCATTTTATATTGGCTACCTCTAAATCGTATGCCCTTCAGCCTCTTCACAACCTAATGGTTTGGCACAACGTGGCTTGTTTGCCATTGCTTGGAGAATATGCAAAAGTTCACATATGAAGGACATGAGCTTTTAGGGACCAGGAGGATTTTTTTTTTGTCCATGATGATAACTGACTTATTAGCCAATTTTTTTGGAACTAAGCCAACTCCGGCCCCTATGTTGGAAATACAGATGGTTGACTTTCTGGCAATAGGCCTCTACTAGAGGGAACTGACTGACAGGTCAGGAATATCTCAGCCAAGCTCAGCTCCATCATGCCCACTGTGCTGGAAGCAATAATCACCCTAAAAGGTGCTATATTCAGTTTGTGCATGGTTTGGTTGTACATGCCATCATAAAAAGGAAATATGCAGCCTTTTCGGTTTTCCTAATGTAACTGTGGAAACTGACAGCACTCAAATTGCAATAAGTGCACTTAGTGAGAATGATGCTGCTTTAAATTAACCTAAAGCAGTTGCATTCCATTAACACACAAGTCATCTGTGATGCCAAAATGAACTGACAAAAGTTGTGGCTCAGTTGGCGTGGTCAACCCATGAACCTTTAATTTTAAGGCAAAATAGTGTTGATTAGAAGACTTGATGAAGGTGCTGTTCATGATGGCGGGCTTGTTGGCAAGGCAATTGGCTGAGCCCTCAGTGTTTTGTATGGCCTGAACTCTTCATTGTAACATGTGCCCGGTGATGGTGGCAACCTAGTGCGGTTTGAGGCATTTGCAAGATTGTTGTGATCTATAAATGTAAATTGTGTAGAAATACGTATACTTGGCATGCACATATTTCCACCCTGGAATCCACATAAAGTTTTACAGATGAGACCCCAGGTCACCTGTACTAGCATTTGGTCTTGGAAACTCATCTGAAAGACTTCCTCAATCTCACATCCCCTCATTAAACTGGCGATTCCTCTGGCTTTCCACACAGTGGTAGATTCACTTTCCAGTGCCTTTGTTGTAATGTGCCATGAGAATGAAAATGCCGACAAGCTATCACACTCGTTTATGTCTGTTGAGGTGTCGGCATAGATGGGCAATTACAGCACAAATCCAACATGATAGGTAAGACGGAGTAAACCACTGGGACATGTTTCTCAGAAAAAAAATGCCAGCTCAGGTAACCTCAACAGTTAGTTTTTGAAAAATTTTTGGAAATCTTCCAGTGCAAGTATTTTAATTTGGTAGTCCAGTGTATGATTTGTATGCAGTTGTATGGACAGGAGCCATAACCTATTGTCAGTGTAGTGTTTTATTATTATTATTATTATTGATGTGCATTTGTGCTTTTCCCTCCTGAGTCATTCAGATCTCACTCTTCTTTTACTATTTCCTGGCTACCTGGGTATGTGGATTATGTGTTTGCTGGGCAGAATGCTTTTAATGGTTCGATATTGATTTAAGTTACTCTGTATTGGTATATATTTGTATAATAATTTCATCCATCCATTATATCCTAACTACAGGGTCACGGGGGTCTGCTGAAGCCAATCCCAGCCAACACAGGGTGCAAGGCAGGAACAAGCCAGCCAGCCCACCGCAGGGCACACACACACCCACCAGGGACAATTTAGAATCACCAATGCACCTGACCTGCATGTCTTTGGACTGTGGGAGGAAACCAGAGCACCCAGAGGAAACCCACACAGACACGGGGAGAACACGCAGCAGGGAGGACCCAGGAAGCGAACCTGGGTCTCCTAACTGCAAGGCAGCAGCCCCCCGCCACCGTTATTATAATTTGAGGACAAAAAAATGTAACTAAAATGACCGTGCTGTGGATGTAGTTGGTCCTATTTTGTAACCCTCTACCCTCATGCTCCTGGAATACAACTGTAATTACTATATAAAGCCTTACCGATTCTGTGGAACACTTGTTTATAGAGAAATGGAGCACATAAGCTTGAACATGGAGACAGGATATGGGAGGTTTGCCTACTCAAGAAGTGTGAGGAGGAATGTAAAGAAGAAAGTGCAGCATTATTCTACCTCTCACACCCACCACCATCATGAGCACAACACATTCTGTGCGCTGGGAAGGTTCATTTTTGTGTATGCTACTTTCACGCAGAGACTGGTGGTGTTGTGAGGTGCCTGTTGAGTCTTTTCTGTGAACCGCTTTGTGTTGACTGCGTATTAAATAAGACAGATCAGAGCAGATTTATGATTCAAAAGGTTTCTATGCGATTCTAAGAAAGCTAGGATGTGACAGAACCTAGGAAAATCATATTTGATTAGATAAAGAATAAATAAAATATTAAAGAGACAACAACTAAGGGATATTAGAGGAGGTTAGAAACTTTAAACCAAGAAAATGTGACAGAATGCTGTCATGGTGGTATAGAGGTTACTGTTTTTGCCTCACAGGCCCAGGAGATTGGGTTTGAATCCTGGCCCGGTCACTGTGTGTGTGCAGATTGCATGTTCTTTCTCCATTTGAGATTTTTCTGTTGTCCCACTAATCCTCTCCACCTTCATATCCGAATGACATGCATTTCTCTAAATTGGCCCAGCATGACTTGAGTCTGGATGTGCGTGTGACTGTCCTGATGTAGCCAAACCTGAAGATGGATCAAGCAGATGCTGTAAAATGTTTAGACAAATAGAAGAAGACAGAACTGACCTAAAACATAGACAAAGCACAATTCCAGAATATGTACTTGTACCTCGATGAGTTTACAAATATTTACGGGTGATAAAACTCCCGACGGGCAGCACGGTGGGGCAGTGGTAGCGCTGCTGCCTCGCAGTTAGGAGACCCGGGTTCGCTTCCCGGGTCCTCCCTGTGTGGAGTTTGCATGTTCTCCCCGTGTCTGTGTGGGTTTCCTTCCAAAGACATGCAGGTTAGGTGGATTGGCGATTCTAAATTGGCCCTAGTGTGTGCTTGGTGTTTGTGTGTGTCCTATGGTGGGTTGGCACCCTACCTAGGATTGGTTCCTGTGTTGGCTGGGATTGGCTCCAGCAGACCCGTGTTTGGATTCAGCGGGTTGGAACATGGATGGAAAACTCCCCATCTAATGGCACATGCAAAATGTTTTGACATTTAGTGAATGTCTTGTTATTGAGTAAATTGGTAGTTAGGTTTTTGGAAACTTACACATTTTTCTGTAAACGGTTATTTCTGATGATGGCCAGATTTCAGGAAAGGCTTTGTCATAAATTGAGTTTTATATAATAAAGCATATTTCAGGGAGAATACAGGCTATTAAGACGTTTAAGACATACTGCATAAAAGCTGTTTCCACTGTACACACTACATTTTAAGATTTGGTGAGTGTAAAAACAAAAACGAGGATTTCTAAAAACACAAGAGCTGGTTCTTGTAGGGATGAAATTCATGTCTGAGAAATAGCCTCACGATCCCCTTATGAAAGTTTGCTTATTACAGGTAATGACCACACATTTTTTTCTGACTGATGGCAGGTCAAGTCTGTTTCATATTGTTTTCCTCAAGTTTGATCCTCCTGGTTTAGAATGAGAAACACTCTTGAAGATTACTGTTTTAGGGGACTCATGTTGAAATGATTTCTGCAGCCCTGTCAAAACTCAATTTGCAAGTTAGATGTACTAAAATAAGATTCTGAAGCTTGCTTATCCTGGCAGCACTCAGTGTAAAGCAAAGAACATTTTGGACCAGGGTGCTTGTCCATCATAGGGCTCCCTGATGCACACATGCAACAGTCAATTCATCTAAACCTGCATGGATTTGTGAGCAGCCAAGCTTGCCACTGTGGCGTCATATTTCCTGGAAGAAGATAAAACAAACCACACAAATAGCCATAAATAACAACAGTTTAAAATTAGACAGCTTTAATGACCCCAAATAATAGACAAGTCAAAATATATATATACATATATAGTTAAAATTTCATTGCTTTGTTTGACCAATGGTTTTCGGTGACCAGGAGCATAAAACATCTGCATGTTATCAGATCGATTTCTCCGCTTGAGTTCTAATCTAAGAATCAACAGAATCTGATCTGAACTTTCCCGCAGATCCTAGCAGATTTTGATGTAGCACACGGTAATACTGACTGGTCCCCGTTGACATTTGTGATTCAATAACAGTCCAAAAAATGCTACATAAGTGCCTTGTTTGGCCAACATTCGTAATTGGTTTAATGTCTTTGGTACAGTTTTTTTTTTTTTACATTTTGAGTGAATGTAAGATGCCAACGTACGCACAAGGCTGTGTTGAATTAAGGACAACTCAAAGACCAAACCTCTCATGTAAGAGAGTCCAAGTCTACTAAGTCTACTGAAATGTGCCAGTTTGAAATATGATAAGTTAAGCCTTTTGCTAGTTAACAGCTTGACAAAAGTGTAGGCATGAACCAGATCAGTTGAGTAAACGATTTTCTTTTATATGAGGCCAGCTGCCTATTATATAGAAGACATAAGAAATAAATAAGGACTGGTATACCAAATCATTTGATTTTTTGTTCTTAACATGGTGCCTTGCTAGAGAGCAGGATGAACAGGATGAACACCCAATTATATAATTATATTTGGCTTTGTATGTGAATACAAAGCATAAAACATTACTATATACAATTTAAATTTAGCCCAGCGTCATGTTGACTTCTACACTTGCCATGACCCTTGTTGTTTTTACATGATTTTCATTTTCTCAAATAGTCTGTTGCTGTCTTGATGTGCTTTGCATTGGGTCCTCTTAATATGTTCTCTGGCATGTTCATCAGCATTCATTCAAGGCCTGCAGGGTAAGGGGCATTTTGATATTTTGTTATATATTTAGACAGAATTGAGGCATTAACAGTAATATTTTGGAGATTTCCATCTTGATAAATGTTCCTTCTGTTCTAGCACAGCACCTGAGGAAAATTTACTTTCATTGTCTTGGGAAAGTGGATATACCTGATGATCGTTGGTGTTCCTCATGATTAAGAATGTTCTGTGTCTTTTAAGAAATGAAGCCACACAACACATCCCTATCCATTGTGGATGAGTCCAGCCATAGCACTTGGTGATGAGAAGTGGTGCTAGAAGGCTCCACTTTACATCACTCAGCAATTCATCTGAAACCCTAACTCAAAATGTATTGGGGCCATCATCTTCATTTTTGGGAAATGTTGCACACATTTTATGGTAAATTGATTTAAAATAATTGCAATTGATTCCTACACCACTCAATCATTCTTTATATTTCTAACTACTTCTTTCACTAGTACAAAAATTTTGAAATCATCTAGGCTTTAGACTTTTTCATAGGTCCTGTTGTTTTCTTCAACATCTGGACTTTTGGCACAGCCCACATAATCTTTCCTGCATGTGGACCTTATGGTGGCTCTTTCTGAACCGTTGCTTTGATCATCTAGTTATGCATGCTCTGGAACTAATAATTTATTAACTGTGAGGACTTTGTAGTGAAGTGTGATTATATGCATTTTGTAAAAATAGGATACAAAAGTTGACTTAAATCTGGAGTAAAGGAGCATTTAAGGAGTCACGGGTTGACTTGAATAAACTTTCCACAAATTTTTCCATCTTCTTCATAGTTTAGATGAACACCATGCTGTTATGTTTTCTTGCATAATAATGAATGTCACAATAATGCTATCAGCAGGCCCAGAACCAAGTGTCACGTGTTAAGATGAGGGAGTGAGAAGATGAAGAAAAGTGACATAATTTAAGTTTGTCTGCTTTTGATGGTATTGTCTTTCCTCCCACCATTTTTTATCACTCAAAAAGGTGAAATGAGGTAATAAAATATAACCCTCCAGCTACGACTGCTGTAGAGTATGAGGTACTGGAAAACTGCTCACTTGTTCTCCAAAGAAAACATACAAACGTTGTGACATCTGAGTTCCAGAAGCCACACTTTTCTTCCGTGTCCATATGTCCATTTCTTCCATTTTTTAAAATACTGATAAAATCTGAATTGTTTTTCTTTTTTGTAATTAATTATAAACCAAAAGAAATAACATTAGCATCAGCATTCTACCAGATGCTAATAAAAGGTCTTTTCCAGCAATGAGTCCTGATGGGATGAAGTAATCAGGTATCCAGCCACCATTGAGTCAGCCTGTTCAACCGTGTCTGTAGGAAGAAGGCTAAAAAGGGACGGGGTTTGTCTTGGTTTTGTTTTTTGTATTTTTTTTTACTGTGCCATATTTTTGGTTTATTTGTTTTTCTTCAGATCCTGTTAGTGTCCTCCTACACTGTTTCCTCCTCCTTTGGCCCAGTCCGCAATGATGAAGGATAGACTCATAATCATGAAGATGAATCCAACTGTAGCAAAGCAGGCAGCCTGGAAATAGGAAAGAACATATATAAATTAGCATAAATTGTGGAAAAGAACCTTGGAGGGCTCTGTTTAACAAATGTTTGCTGTCTATGGATCAAGATGAAAGACTGTTCAGAACTACAGAACAGCCTTGATTGAGCATGAGTATCGCTCACAATGTTTACTCTTTTATATTTCATTTAAAATTTCAATTATTTGTCTCATGTCACTTTGACTTCTTTGTCATCACAACAGATAACATCCACCAGTCCCCTTTCTGATGCTTTGAGTTAGGGAAGGTTGAATGGCTTATTGATACATATAGCTGTTTTCTCTGGATGTACAAGTGGAGTGGCAAAACTAACAGCGATCTATAGGTGACGCTCATGAGAGCCAGTGTAGCCACAGCATTAATACCAGGACCCATAACAGCAGCCTGGTCTGACACTGGATCGACACCAGCTTTCAGACCTTAGTACTGGTACCAAAATGGTTCCAAAGAAAATAGTGGATAACTTTAAAACTTCCTGGTCTTACTCCAGCCACCCTGGTGCATTGTATGTCTCCACGGTGTGCTACACCATTGTGCTGCACTCTGTGTTGCTTCCCTCTTTCCAGCATCCAATGTAGGTGACGTCTTCATTACATCAAAGCAAGATAGAGGGGTATTTTTGAGGTACGTGTGTTGTCTCAATTGTGTTAAAGCAACCAGGGGATACCCCATGAAGTCTCAATTGTGTCTAGTCAAGGAAGAATCCCTCTTGAAGTATCAATCACAACAAAGCAAGGAGGTGGTCTCCAGCATGTCAAAGCTTGTTTTACCCTGTATAGACTACTGTGTGTTGGGGTAGGGTAGAAAAATAACATTTATTTACAGTACTAAAAATATTAAAATGCTGGAACCATACAGTTTTAAAAATTGGGTACTGGTATACAGTATTCGGTGAACAAGACCTTTTGATGCCTTGTAAAATTATGAGCTGCGAACACTCCATCATCAGAAATATAATTATTGAAAATCTAATGAGTCAGTAACAAACAGACCACAACTACCATATGATACAATTTAAAGTAACATTTCAGTAGCCCAGCAATAGTTAAGTGGGTAGCATGTGCTAAATTTCCTCAACCTTTTGTATGAAGATATGCTTCCTGGTATATGTCTTGAATATTCTTCCCCTTAATTTTCATTAATGTCCTTGAGTATCTGATTCATTATTTCTCTGAAAGAATTGTTGAAGAAGCACTTTATCACTGCTTTAAAAAATGTAAAAAAATTTGTAGATCTATAGCAGGTCTACATGTATCCTTCTCTGTTCAATAATAAAGAAATGTAATTGACTGAGTCTGTCACAATGGGACATGCTTTTTAGTCTATGAATCTTATACAGCTACTGCAACAGTGATGCTGTCTTTGTGCTTTTATGGTGACCAGAACTGCACCCAGTATTCCAGATGTGATCTTACAAGTGCATTACAGCATCTGGTTTGTTGGATACGCAGCAAATGATCACTGCTTCTGTGACGTAGAAACCAAATAACAAAGGTGGATACAGAACCATGCCATACAACACTTTGCTAACAGAATACGTATACATCAATTCATCAATCAGTCAGGCTATTTGAAATTTTTGTGAAACTCAGTAAGGGAAACCACACAAACCTTCCACTAAGATACTGTACCTGGATTTTAGATCTTGAATTCATTGGTTCTCTCTCTGTGGGAACAATCCGTATATAGAAGATACCAGGGAGGATGAAGATGAGACTTGGAGCTGATGTGGCACCTGCAAAAAAATAAAAAAAGATGACAGGAAGAAAATGACATATTAAGTAGTCTTGTAAATTTTAATTCAATGCAACCTTCATTTTACTTTTAAACAAAACAGCCCTACCTATATAAGAATACAAAGTCTGAATTAGCATAAGCTATCCTAATTCGTGTTGGTCATGTAATAATTTACTTCATGAAATAAATAAGAACTGCTGCATCAAGTATTTGTCATTTTTCACCCCCTGACAGAGGTCCTTAGAGGGCCACATCCCTAGTCAAGGATCAAAAACCAAAATTTACTTCATATCATTGACCTTAACCTTGACCTTTTCAGTAACCTCGAAACAGCCTAAGTAAGACAACACTCTGCAGTACATTCTTATATTACCAATCCCCATTTTTTTTCCAAGTTTTGTTAAAAGGATTAACTCTGAACCCTTGTATCCCATTAGGAGATGAACCTCTGGGGTCGGTTGATGTGACATGCACAACTTTAAGTCCTTCTGATCATTTTTCCTGAAAACACTTGTTGGATTAAAAAGATGGCCTAAGTTTTTTTATTTCTGGTCTAGAATAGAGGTAAACCCCAAAAACTCAATGTCTTGTATAACTAGTCATCAAGATGAGTAAAGCATCAGATCAAATCTGACAACTTTCTTATACTGGAGCATCAGGGTGTGTCGGGCAAAAAAAAAAACAATTGAAATAATTATTATGAATACAAAATGTAATTTTGGCTTAAGCAAAATAGCATATTACAGATCATATTATATAGCTGATAGTTCATCCATCCATTATCCAACCCACTATATCCTAACTACAGGGTCACAGGGGTCTGCTGGAGCCAATCCCAGCCAACACAGGGCGCAAGGCAGGAAATAAATCCCAGGCAGGGTGCCGGCCCACCACAGGGCGCACATACACAGACACACACTACGGACAATTTAGAATGACCAATGCACCTAACCTGCATGTCTTTGGACTGTGGGAGGAAACCCACGCAGACATGGGGAGAACATGCAAACGCCACGCAGGAAGGTCCCGGGAAGCGAACCCGGGTCTGCTAACTGCGAGGCAGCAGCGTTACGCACCGCACTACCGTGCTGCCCGCTGATAGTTAATTTTATAATAATCATGGGCCTTAATTCCATTGAAAGTATCTAGTTTTCATACTGTGTAATGCATGTTATTGGACATTTTAGAAAAGTGAAAGGATATTGGGCTGAACTGCAAGAATGGAAATGTGTTTAATGTGACCCCATTATTGTATATGCAGGGCCAAAAAGGATCTTAACTGCTGGAGCCACAAAGTACTGACTGGTAATTTGAAGTGCTCATTATAGATATTATAATATTATAATATTTTCAAACACTGACTTGTGCATTAGCTGAAAAAATATTGACGGCAAAAAACCCAGCAAGACCAATACAAGGTATCAAACATCTCCAAAACACAACGCCAAAAAATCTGCCATAGTAAAGTAAAAGTAAAAATGAAATAAGTATTTTTTCCACATAAATAAATAAAAGCATAAAATACAAACATTAACATCCTGTAGTTATTTGAAAAACATATTACTGTGTACAAAAATGAACTATAATAATGAAAAGGTTTTCTCTGCTTAATCTTACCAATTATTCCAAAAATGTCTCGAATATTGGGAACGAAGATGACCAGTAGGTTGACAACAAAAAGCAAACAGATGGCAATGGTTACATGTCGCACCCAGTGGAACTCCTTTCCAGGAAAAAGCAATTGCTGTACAGCTCGACGAATCTAGAAGATCAAAAATTTTCAGTCTATGCATTTATTTTCAGGAAACAATATAATTTATTTAAAGAAGTCTGTAGTTTTACATACCGGGAAAAGTACAACAGGGACAGTAAGGGTAACGGCAACGAGGACAGCCAGACGAACACAAAGGATCAGTTTATCCAGAGGGTTGACCTTGCTGTAGGTATGAAGGAGTTCTGCCTCCACATTGCCTAAAATGAAAGTATAGACAGAAAATCCAACCTTTAGATAGAAAAGATTGCGTTTGTTTGGACATGTGCAGAGGAGAGATGCTGGGTATATTGGGAAAAGGATGCTAAGGACAGAGCTGCCAGGCAACTGAAAAAGAAGAAGGCCTAAGAGGAGGTTTATGGAAGTGCTGAGAGAGGACATGCAAGTGATGGGGGTAACAAAACAAGATTCAGAGGACAGAAAGATATGGAAGAAGATGATCTGCTGTGGCGACCCCTAACGGGAGCATCCGAAAAAAGAAGATACATGTCTTTGAAATCCTTCTATCCAAGACTACATGGACATTCATGAAAATTAGGTTTAATGAGACAAGTTCCAAGTGCTATTTACAGATAAAAACAACTAATACAGGCCCTGAAATAGGACAGATATTTACATTATTGAAAACTTTTATGGAAAGAATAAAGGAGAGCTAGAGTGACCACAGCTAGAAATGAGGATTTGTTCCTTGGAGCTATAACCACAGGTGTGGATAAAATACTTAACTTGGCTGCAAAATTCAGTATGTATCAAGGAATTAACTACAAACAGAACAGTTATAGTAGTCAAATTACAAGAGACCATTGAGTTAGAACAGATATATAAAATAAGGCATGGCAGACTTCTTTACCAAGGCAATAATGAGGTTGTAGCTGACAACAGAGGTCAGCATAACATTTCTGTATTTATCTAAAGTAAATATTCTAGAACTACCCAGAACATTTCTGAAGTAAAACAGAAAGGTCTGAGGTATTAAATCTAAAAACATACTAAAAAAAGCCTGAAGAGGAAATTACTAAATAACTGAACCCAGGGTATCAATTTACGCAATTTGCCCTGAATGGAAAAAAACATGATAACTGAGATAACATTCCAGTTGGATTATAAAGCAAAATGCCTACAAGACAAAAATGACCCCAGATCTTATAATCAGGGAGAGTCTAGAAAAACCAAAGAAGTCAAATGTCAGATTAAAAATATGCAACATTTAACAGGCATAATGCAACAAAGTGAGTGACCTGAAGCAAGCTTTCAAAAGTAACAATCATTGTGTCATACCCTATAAGGTAGTCTACAAAAATATACAACCATGTTCTGTTTGTGTGAGGCAAGGGATGCTTGAGAAAAGCTGATTACCCTGAGAATCCTCACCTCATGAACAGGTACACAGTACACAGCACTGCATTTCCTGATATGGATAAAGTGTTGCAGTTAGCAGGGATGTTTTACCGCCTCAGAATTCTCCCCAAAATGGTTCCTATTAAACAGAAATAAATTGGCAGCCTAGCATCAAACCTCACACTGGAGCAAATACTGTAGTAAAGATATAGACACATTTTTAAAAGTACAAAGTATTAAAAAATTAATCTATTAAACTAAAAGTCACCTTAACTATTCTCAAATATGCAATATGTGTCAATTCTGATGACAGAATATAAGAAAATAATGAGTTGCTTAACAAGAAAGGGAGGTCATACAAAGGTAGAAGTTTGGTTTGTTTAACAAATTGATTATAGAAAACACAACCAGTTGCAATCACCCTGGAGGGCCAAAGGAAAAAAAGAGGCACAACATCATTCACTGTGCAGTGAAAAAGTCAGATATTAAAAGGATAACATTCTGGGTAAAGATGGGCTCTCAGCAGTGAATTTCCCCTTTTAATTGTTAGTGCTTTTGGTAACTTCTGCTCTACTGGTGACAGGGATCAACACTGCTACCTTACAATGCCAGGGACTTGGAGGTCAATCAAAGGCCCAGTAACTGGCTGAGTGAAGTTTACATGTTTACTGTGCTTATGTGAAAATTTCCCCACACTCGCTGGTTTCCCTTTACATGCTAGAAATAATCAGATTATGCTACTAGGTTGTGTGGGTGAGTGTGAACTGCAGTGATCTGGTGTTGAAGCCAGTGGTGGTTCCCTCATTGCTTAGAGTCAAAATTAAAGAATGAATACATTTATTTCCCAAATTGAAGTATTTAAAAATACTGACTAAGTCAAACTGTTAATATTTGTGGCATCAGAAAATTACTGCAGACTCTTAATTGTTGTGTTATCTTTTTTGCCAAATACCAATGCAATACAGCAAAATAAACATGCCTACTTATGCTAATGGGCTTTGCACAACAAACTTGCTGAAATATGACATTATAAGGAAAGGTTTTTCTGTATACTCTGCAAAGTTTGAAATTTGGACTGCTGTGGATGAAACTTATAAAGATTCATCTTTAGGAATAAATTGTACTTAAACACTTCATACACAAGGAGGGCTACAAGTTCATCAAAGTGACATTTACCAGTACATCAGGGAGAACATTTGGACAAAACATATTTTTAATAAACTGGGCTAATTTTAGTATTCTACCCATCCATTATTAAACCCACATAATTTAATTATGGATCAACAGAATCTTATGCCCACATAGATATGATTGGGAAAAAGATAGGAACCAACCTTATAGAGGTAGCCAGCCCATTAAACAAGGTAACTGTCAGAGATCTTTCCACTTAAAAAAAGCACGATCATTTCTTCTCCTTAAAAGAAGGCGGACATTTGCATATGCTGCACTGTAAACATGTGAAAAAATGCAACCACAAACGTATGCTTTATTAATTCACACTGGCCACATATGAATCAAAATGACATGGTTGGCTTATAATCCATGGTTATTTGTAGGAACATTTTTTTTAAACTTGCACATAACAATTGTGTTTGCCTATTAAGTGCATAGATATATTATAAATCTCTCCATACACTTTTCCTAACCTAGTTTAACTTTTTGTCACTCAGCTCACACCAAAAGAACCAGGAATTTGACAGGAGTGTTTGGGACGTTAAAGGATAACTGCAAAAAAACTGGCAATAACTCATGTGGACATGAGTGGAATGTACAAACCTCAAAGACCATGAGTAGACTGCAACATTAGCTTGGCTTGTGTTGTCAGGGCTAACTACTGTACCACCACACCACCCTCTGTGCTGTACTCTTTAGTGTGGATAGTGAAATGACATCCATGCAAGATCTGTTATAAACAGGATGCAATGTATTTATATTCTTAACTTGTTGCTTTCTTTGCATGGTGCCTTCTTAACCTAACCTCTGCCATCTAATGGTAACTCTCGTCTTGACAGGAGAACTTGTGAGCAACTCAAAACATTCAGTAGTATTGTTGTAATCTACAGGACATGTGTTGTCAATCCTTGTTGTTAAGTAAAACATTTGCTTCAGGTTGCTCAGCCTATTTGTTCCTTTCCGATCAGACCAAACATCTTGTTTAATTAAATTACTTGATCAACCTTTAAGCCTGTAGTCTAACATGAGATTGCCATGGCAGATTTTACTTTCATGTCAAATTCAGATGGTGACCAAAGGTATTAACGTCAGTCATGTTTTTTTAAGTCAGTAAAATGGGTGACCTAATACTTTTTCTCCTTCTGCCAAATCAAAAGTTCCTATTAGTGTATAAATTAGTTTTTCATTTTATTACCTACCATCTACTGAGCTAAGCTTCTCTAGTGTGGTGTTATAAGGAGTTGTTACTTTTACAACCATCAGCAAACACAAGACAGGAACCAAGAATGGAAGGAGAAACAATCCAACAATCATACACACAACTACACTCACCCTCACTGAGTCAGTTTAGAGTCCCTGTTTGACTGTGTTTGTATTGTTGGATGAAACATATAACATACTGTATACTATTGATATGTTTATTTCACATTTTGCAAGTCTTATCTATAATATACTAATGTATAAAAATCACCAAACTGCACTTTCCCTTCATTTTTTACAGCAGCATTTAGTGAGGGATTCCTTGGAGAATGGCAAAAATAGATGATGCCACCACACACCACAAGGTGGCATCAAAAAGCAATTCACATCCACTAGCTCACTGGTGGTGACTGCTTGATTCTTGTTCGGCAGTGGGGAATAGTTAAATGGGAGCATTTTTACCTTCTAGTAAGCTATTATCAAATCTGTAATTACATTCTTGCAAGGCATGAAATCACCATGGCAGGACATATTCATACTTATATCCAGTCTCCCCTTGGGCCAATTAAGAGCTGTTAGATATAAACATAACATATAGTATTACAGTGACAAACCTGTTAAATTAGAAAATAAATATAATAAAAACAAACAACACCCTTCCCTCCCCAACATACTGATTTGATATGACATAAGTGATAGATATTGTCTAGAATGGAATATAAACTAAAAGGGCTGGAATCCTTAATGTTTCTGGAGAGTCTTACATGAATTGTTTCAAAACAATGCATACTAAAGAGCTTTTTATCAATTCATTTATTTTTCCATTTCCTGAACCTACTTATTTCTATTCAGGGCTTCTATTCCACATATTGTGGGATGTTAGAGTCTATCCTGACAATATCAGGCACAAGGTGTGGGTATCAACCCATTATAGGAAATACTCATAAACACCCCAACTTGCAGATAGCAATTAAATTATAATACATTTGTTAACACTACAGTTAATATTAAAAAATTGCTAATCTCAATCTCTGGCAGATTACATAAAGATTTACATAAAAGCAGTAATGAATAATGGATCCATAATGGATGTTACTGTATATTCTACTACATGCTAAAAGGATAAATAAGGAATTGATATAGCAGGTGGATGGCACAGATTACATCAAGAACAAATTACATCAGGAGGGAGCCGATGTTGAGAACATGACTTTGTGACTTTCTTCTGTTTTGTATTTTTCCATCATTCCTTCTTTTTCGCCATAAGAGAAATGGTTTATGTGAGCTTTTCTCAAAAGATTAAGGTTTTTCTTTCATATATCAAACATTGGCATATTAGTTTAATTGTGGGATTTAAATTGAACCCATTGTGATTGTGTATGGAAGTGTGGAACTGTACTCTGCAACTGAGCTGCATCACATCTAATGCTGCTGGACGAAACCCTTACATAAAATATGAGGTCAGAAAATGGATGGCAGATGTCCTCTGCCCTTAACATTACAGCACTGACTACTATGCTTTTAATACTGCTTGCTCGTGATGAGGTTATTTAATAATAGAATCCTGCAGTAAAACTGTTTACTCTTTCATTATACCTATGCATCTATTAGCTTGTGTGTGTATATGTGTGAGTTAAGAGGGTCCAACAAGTTTTCCAATTATTCCTAACTGAAGGTTTAAAGAATTTTAAGGAATGAAGAGGCCATGAAATTGCAATAAATTTACTCTACACAATTGATATTTTTGCAAAAGCATACACTGAGCAAATTAAAAAGAAGGATTACTATAATTTTGAATGTATTATGAATTGTCAGAAAATCAGTAGGTACAACATTTGCATTATTTTAATGAATCTGAGGCTCATGAAGCTTTACAAAAAACGTGTAATTGATAGTAATTTGCTGCTAATGAACTTACATACACTGCCAAATGACCACACAGTGCAATGACTTTTGAAGAAAATCCAAACTAGCTGAGTGAAAAAGCAACAAATACTGTAACATATATATTAATATATAATATTAATTTCTTTGACTGTAAGCTAATTTAGCCCAGATTTATCATGTTTACCAACTAGTCTCCACACTCTGCGGGCACTGCTTAACTACCACTCATGCCATCGCAGACAAACTAAAGAAGACCACATGACGACACAGAGAAAAATGGAAACCATTCATAATGAGCCTTTGCTGGTTTCCACAAATGAATGACATTAAAATAAAAGATAAAAATATTGTGGTTCATTTTATGTTACAAGAGGTTCAGCTACTAATTTCAGCATCCTGTGTCCTAAGTCAAAAGACCACCAGTAAAAAAAAAGAAAAGTTATAGTGGAAAACATACAAGCATCAAGTCAATGATCCATTTCACTGAGATCAAAGCAAAGTGGACTCTGCTCAGCACCATGCAACATGAGCAAAGTGAATCACAGCAGAGAGGGATCATTAGGACAGGAAGAACACAAGCAAAGGAGAAATGAATTTTTTTGGGCTGTTTTTGTCTGCTTTCCTTCTGATAGGCAATACAATTGCCTAACTAACCTATCTTAATGAATTACTGTTAAGCCAGTTTTAAGGAAATGCATTAATTTGTACAATTTAATGTCCAGATGATCACAACAGGATGTCTACCCATGTGTTTTGTACTCTTTGACTGAGTAAATGACTTGGAAAGAGAAAGTATTCAATCAGATCCAATTAAATGATGTAGATATTAGCGTACCACCCAAGTTTTTGAAAAGTCTTTTGGCTTTTGCACATAACTAAACCCTGTAATCTTGGTAATTCTGCTAGTGTGATTTATAACATAGTGCTATATTCAGTTTGTGTGCAGGTTACATTCAAAGACTTGGGTTTGGTGCAGAGACCAGAACTAGAGTACTGAATTTTCTTTCTGTCCACCTAAGGTGTGTTATGTGTGGACTTTGCATAGGCAATTTACTGTTTACAGTGCAGTAGCAATGTTGTTTCATGCAAATAAGTAATACTCGTAATTTAAATAGTACACACAACTTTTAGTTTACTTCCTTAAAAAGCTCTGTAAATCCTATCTTTTTCAGGATTCAATAAAACCATTTTGCATGAATTTTCCAAAGTGTCTGCTGATTAATGATATGTATTATTATTTGTTACCATCCAGCTGCTATAGCTGTTCACAGTTTGCAGTGGCTAACACAACAAAGTGCTGCCTATTGCAAGCAATTTATCTGTTATCCTCAAAAATGAATATTTTCTAAAAACCCAAAGTTCTTTACAAAAAAATACATGTGTAATCTGGAGAAATTCAGGTAGTTTATTCATAACAGGGATGCTGTTTTAACATTCTGACTGCCACACACACAACAACCACACCTCCTATAATTTCTGATCCTTCATTTCAGCACTATAAAAGTTAAGCTCCTAGAAACTATTGAGATCATCAGAAAAAAAATTGAAATGCGGTGTCGCAGCTTTGTTTTGCAAACATGCTCGCCCGCTTTGTCTATCAGCGGCTAAGTGAGTTTCTCTCTCGTTTGTCTTTCCTTTGCGGTTTCATTTTGGCAACAGAGTCGTTTTCTTTCAGCTTCATGCTGTAGCCTCATACTTCTTTCTTTATCTGACTCGTTAACTTGGGGCCACCTTGCCGGCTCTTTGAGCTTCATGCTGCAGCCTCGCACTTCCGGGCTGGCCAGACAGACAGACACACACACCCTTCCACGCGTAGACGTTTATATATAAGATATATATACACACCGGCCAAAAGTTTTAGAACACCTCAGTTTTTTATGGAAATGCACGTAGTTTAATGTCTTAATGTTTCATGAAATCAAGGCATAGAAAAAATAAACAGTAGCAAATAAAAAAAAAATTGATTCATGAAATTAGCCACCTTTTGCTGATATCACAACAAACCTTTGGATTGTATAGGACATGTAGGACACCATATTTTTTTAATTTCTTTAAATGAAAGGCCTACACTTCTATGTGCAATCATACTCTGCCTCATTTCATTTGTTAATTGCCATTTTCTAGCCATTATCACTGGAATTTACAAGTTTCTACAGAGTAACTTTGTCCAAGTACTTCAGAGGGTGCAGTTACAGTCTGTTCCAACTCTGTTTCAACACACACAGAATGTTTTTAAGTAATCAACAGAAGCTAGGACAAGAAGGATATCAGAGAGGCTAAAAGACAGTTGGAGAGGAATATAGCAGATAAGGCAAAAGAAGACCCCAAGAGATTCTTTCAGTATTTTAGTAGTAAAAGAACAGTTAAGGAGGAGGTCAAGTTCATCAGGAATAGTAAAGGGGAATTAAAAGATACAGACAATGAAATAGCAGATGCCCTAAACTTACATTTTTCTGAGGTGTTTACAAGTTAGCAAATGGATAATCTCCCAGAGGTAAACGCAACTACTAGATAGATAGATAGATAGATAGATAGATAGATAGATAGATAGATAGATAGATAGATAGATAGATAGATAGATAGATAGATAGATAGATAGATAGATAGATAGATAGATAGATAGATAGATAGATAGATACTTACTAAGGAGGTACTGAGGGATTTGGAAATTGTAGAGGGAGACGTGCTGTTCAGATTAAATAAGATGAAATCAAACAAATCACCAGGCCCAGATAATATTTATCCTTGTGTTCTTAAGGAGGCTATTGAGTACATATATAACCCCTTGACACATTTTTAGGAAGTCACTGAGCACTGGAGAGATTCCGAAGGACTGGAAAATGGCAAATATCATCCCATTATATAAAAAGGGTGACAGTACAGATCCAAGCAACTATAGGCCAGTAAGCTTAACATGCATCACAGGAAAATTAATGGAAGGAATTATTAAGGATAAGATTGAGCAACACATGGCAAGGACAGGAGTTATTCTGAACAGTCAGCATGGGTTCAGAAGAGGGAGGTCATGTTTTACTAACATGTTGGAATTCTATGAGGTTGCAATAAAAGCATTCGATCAAAGTGGAGCATATGATATTATTTATCTGGACTTTCAGACAGCATTTAATAAGGTGCCACATGAGTGGTTGGGCATCAAATTAAAAGTGGGAGTTCAGGGTGATGTTTTTAGATGGGTTCAGATTTGGCTCAGACACAGGGAGCAGAGGGTGATGGTGCGAAGAACCTTTTCAGAACTGGCCGATGTTAAGAGTGGTGTTCCACAGGGGTCAGTGCTAGGGCCGCTGCTATTTTAATATATATATATAAATGATTTAGATAGGAATATAAGTAACAAGCTGGTTAAGTTTGCAGATGATACCAAGATAGGTGGATTAGCAGATAATTTGGAATCCGTTATATCATTACAGAAGGACTTGGATAGCATACAGAATTGGGCAGATTTGTGGCAGATGAAATTTAATGTCAGTAAATGTAAAGTATTACACATAGGAAGTAAAAATATTAGGTTTGAATACACAATGGGCGGTCAGAAAATCGAGAGTACACCTTATGAGAAGGATTTCGGAGTCATAGTGGACTCTAAGCTATCAACTTCCCAACAGTGTTCAGAAGCCATTAAGAAGGCTAACAGAATGTTAGGTTATATTGCACGATCTGTGGAGTACAAGTCCAAGGAGGTTCTGCTCAACCTTTATAATACACTGGTGAGGCCTCATCTTGAGTACTGTGTGCAGTTTTGGTCTCCAGGCTACAAAAAGGTCCAGAGAAGAGTGACTAGGCTGATTCCAGGTCTACAGGGGTTGAATTATGAGGAAACATTAAAAGAGCTGAGCCTTTACAGTTTAAGCAAAAGAAGATTAAGAGGTGACAGGATTGAAGTGTTCTTATGAAGGGAATTAGTACAGTGGATCGAGACTGTTATTTTAAAATGAGTTCATCAAGAACACGGGGACACAGTTGGAAACTTACTAAGGGTAAATTTCGCACAAACATTAGGAAGTTTTTCTTTCCACAAAGAACGATAGACACTTGGAATAAGTTACCAAGTAGGGTGGTAGACAGTAAGACATTAGGGGCTTTCAAAACTCGACTTGATGTTTTCTTGGAGGAAACAAGTGGATAGGACTGGCGAGCTTTGTTGGGCTGAATGGCCTGTTCTCGTCTAGATTGTTCTAATGTTCTAATGTGTACAAATTGTTTCCTTCAACTTGGAAAGCTTAATTTGCTCCAACTGCTGCAGAAAATCTGTGGTTTATAACCTGTTACTTGTTCATTGAAGTAGGCCTATTTGTAATCTGAAATTTCCTTTGTTTTTAAGTTTTTCCTACCCTAAACTTTAAATTTAAACCTCTGGTAGTTTACCGCTTACCTTTTCACCATTTTAAGGTCATTCATTGCATTTCAACTGATTACATTTCAAGAAAAACTGAGGTGTTCTAAAACCTTTGACTGGTAGTGTTATATACACACACAATATTAGTACTATTATTGGTTCGTCCTGTACCTGTTTGTTTAATCCAACTTACACACTTACACCGTTAGCATAAATAAGTCTCTTTTATATAACATAAGCACTGGATTCATGGAAAGTGCATGCTTTACAAGAGGTAAACTTTTTAAAATCATTATTCATGGCATATTGTTAATATTAATGTATGCATCTGTTACGCTCTCAAAAGAATCAACAGTGTGTTAGAAATGCAATACAATCCATTAGAGAATAGACATTGATAAGATTAGAAATGTAATACAATCCACTGCTTTTAAATATAATAGTGTATATGTAACATCTTTTGTCTTTTTCTCTAGTTGGCTGGTGAGATGAACCATTTGCATTTAAAAATACTGTATATTAATAATACTGAACAACTGAAAGTGTATTATATTTTTCATCCATACCTTTTCCCAGTTCTATTGTGACCAGGTTGTACTGTAAAAGCATTAAAATTTAATTAAAAATTTTAATGATGGTGGTTGACTCCAGCATTGTATGGAGTCAGACAAGATATTAAAATCCCCATTCATGTTGTAAATTTTAGGCCTAACTGAAATAAATCACCCCTCTCAGTTGTCTTACCTTCTTCTCATTGTCATGTTGTACATTTGAGGCCTAACTGAAATAAATCCCATTGTACTGAAACTGGCAAAATTTCCCAGCTTTTGCTTAGACCAAAAGAAATTAATAATTTTAATTGTTGCACCCCCAACCCCTCAAAAATTAAAGTAACATAGTTTTTCCTTGTGCAAATCTTACCATAAAATGTTAAGTAGCCAAAAATAGCAGTTAGAAGATACATAATAAACATGGCCATGATGGAGATGTTGGCAACATTTTGCATCCGCTTCTTGGTGGCACTATTATAAAATAAAAGAATAACACATGTCATTTCTCTCACATTTTTCTTTTAAATAAAATGAGTACAGACAGTAATTCCTTATGTCATGTAGAGGATCGATATACCTGAAAAGATTATTTTCTGTGCAACGAAATGAAACAATGTACTGCACCACCTACTTGCAATATTTGATGATTTTTTAAAAAAAATATCAATTTTAATTTGGTGTTTTCATTCCTCTTAAATCTATTGAATAACAAAATCCTTGATAACACTTGCTTGGGACTCTCTAATAACCCAGTAGTTCCATAGTAATTGCAGGCATAAGTACAGTACTCAACCTCACAGTAATTCAGGAACTGATAGTCAAGTAGAGAAATAATTTATCTTTACAAAATATAAAATTTTCAAATAATCAATCTAAACAAAAATGATATATATAAAAGAATATGTTGCCTGAATGCATGACTGAAAGAGAATAATGGTAAGCCATTAAATCAACAATGTGTAATGTACTATTAAGCCAATGAAAATCATATAAATGGATGTAGCTGGCAGTGTGGTAATGCAGGTTTAAACTACTCTCAAGTGATTTCTGTAAAACAGACACAAAGGAGCAATACATCATAAAATCACAAGTCCAACTTTATTTACATGGCTCCAATTATACCACTAAATGTAAAATCAACATGAAGCTCCTTTAGCCAACCCTCCACAACAACACTAAAATGCACAATATATGATTTCTACTTTAACATTCAGCCTTCCTGAGAATTTCAAAATCTAAGCAAGTCTGCAGATATGCAGGAAGATATTTTTACCCTTATTTGTTGCGCCACAAGTGTACAGTGCCATAGACACATTTCAAAATGTTACTGGATGTCTATCAATCAAACAGCAAAAACAGACAACACCTCTGATGCACTGCTGCAAGGTGTAGAACTGGAAAGTTCAATGTCACCATTTCACTAATCACAACTTAACTCGGGCAATTCAAGTGCATATCTAAGTTGTTTTTATTTTCACAGCACATCTAACATTAAAAAAGGCCTCAAAATTAGAGATAGCCTCAAGAATCAGCACCCAGGACAGATCAGAGAGGTGCAGACAAGAAGAGCTTACCACCATGTATGACTCCTTATTTAAATTACGAAAGCTGTAACCCTTATAAATGGCATGGTGGCACAGTGGTTACCCCAAAGTATGGAAATTCAGTTTACAACCTGATCAATGTCTGTGTTGAGGCTGACTATTCAGGTATTTCAGTTTCCTCCTTTATCACAAAAATGTACCTAATAAGTTAACTGACAATGCTAAATCAATCCAGTTTGAGCAAGAATATGTGTGTGACTGTGCCATATGATAAATCACTCCCAGGAAATTGTTCCAGTATTGTGCTCAATGCTTCCAGGAATGGTTTCACGTAGTGGGTGTATATAGTGATCTGGACATCCAAAGGCAGAAAGACATGAAAAACTTCATACCACATACACTTATTTTAAGAAGTAATAAGTTTTGCTTGCTTCTTCTGTTTCCAAGCATACATACATACATAGCATACAACTAAGAGTAGTTTCTTCATTTTTTGCATTACATTTCATGGTCTATATTGTACTTTATGAAATTTTGTGTGTAACTATTTTGTAAAAGATCTATGAGGCAATTATTACAAACAGTGCTATAACAAATTGTATAGCAATTGTCTTGTTTTAAAGGGAACTACATTAGTTCCTAACTAAGTAACAATGAATGAGGAAAACTTAAAATATGAATATATGAGGTGAAAAATGACACTTCTTTACCATAATTTTCAATATATGTGGATCACATACCTCCGCAGCTCTGTGTAAATGGGTAGTACTTCTGGGTGGCACACAAAGGCAAATGCCAGAATAGGGATAGTGTAGGCGGTCTGAAAAGCAAAAGCAGCAAACAAAAAAGAAGTTCAGAATTATTTTTATTTCTTTTTTATAAAATAGAGATTCTTTTACTTTCATTTTTAGTGAAATTCAATCAAACACTACATTTTTATTCCTAAATAAAACAGAAACATGAAATGCACAAACAATACATATGATTAGTGTGTTGTGTTTTCACACTAACTCCACAAAATCATTATAAACTGAGCTTGTTTAAATGTATTTCTTCAATCCTGAAAATGAGCCTGATAATAAAACAAAATCTCTCTCTAAAACTTCTGAAACTATCTTACACTGGCATTCAGTAGTTATAAAGTAATCAGGTCAGCAGCATCTGAGAATATGAACTTAATCCTCAATTGTCAAAAAGTGTGATAGCAACACTATGGAAGCCATCTAAAACAAAAGGAGTAACTGCACTGTAACTCCAGTCAAAAGCGAGCAAACCTCACATACCAGGGGAGTTTCTCTTATTTTTGACTATTTGGTAGGAGTAGTGAAGTGCAGGGGTCAAAACATTCAATTCATAATTTCATAGTGGACAGAAAGTTTTAAAGCTTAAAATGGCAAAAGAATGAAAATACATATTTAAATCATTTCACTATGAATGCAAGGACTTAACTCAAATGTTATTAAATATTGCCATTATATAATAACATTGTTAGCCCTGTAAAACAGCTTTTAATGGCACACACTTTCAAAAGCACTATGTAAAATTTAAATGGATTGATTGATAGTGTGATGACTGAAAAGTTAAAACAATCCACACAAGCATCAGTTGGCGTCACTCAGCACTGAAACATGGGTAGCAGAAGGACTGTCTGTTATTATTTAATAAACCTTGAAGGTTTTCACATTGCTTCTGTTTGTTAGCCTACCTTTGTAACTGAAACCCCACATCCATGCCACCCTTACAGACTGGTTGTTCACTAAGTCTTGAACATTTATCTTTTACAAGAGTGGTCACATGTATAATAGTTTAACGAACATGTCCACCTAACCTGAGAGTTGATAGTGAATAGTTTTCCTTGACATGTGTCTTCATTATGAGGATCAAAGTGATGACTGCTGTTGGTAGTCCAGTTATGGCTTGTGATGTTAGAAAAAGGCAGAGGGCAGGGAATGCTGTATTTCTTATAAATTACCTAAGAGGGAATGATCATATTAATATTGATATATGAAGCATTTGCATATTTATGTAACATCAATGTATACAGTCAATTTCTTTTGGTCTCTAATATAAACTATTAAGTATAAAAGGGCTTCCAACTCATTTTATCAATCTAAACAGGACCCATACACTTGAAACCACCTGACACATACGCTTCTCACACAATATTTGTTGGCACTTTTTATATGCTTTTTTCCTGGTTTGAGGTCAAAATGAACTCTATTTGCAAAGAAAGTAATACAGTACCTTGATAGATTTTATCCACTCACAGTATATTACTATGAACAATGACTTGAATGTTTTTCCTAGATACAGGTGTGTAAATCTGCAAGGGGTTATTGTTTAAATTAACAATTATAAGTTCTGCTTCCTTCTTTACTGATCTAATGCATCTGATCAAAGACATTTTCTCCTTTCAAGAAACTTCCTTTGTCTGGGGTGTATATGATTGTTGTGACTATAAGAATAGTACTAAAAACAAAAAAATAGGATTTTAAAGACCCCCACTATATTTGGAAAAAAAATGAACAAGCAAAATAGATCCAAGCAGTTTTAGCAAGAGAGGTCACAGGAAACTAGTAGAATATATCCAAACAGAGGCTTTTGATTCTTGCATCGTTTTCTTATATTCTTCAGCAAAATCACGATTTTGCCATATATTTGGAGTTCATTAAATCTTTAGCTCCAGGTTGGACATTGAGTCACTCCCTTACAATATAATGAGTTCAAATTCCCTGACTGTAGGTGTTTCACTCAGAAACATTGTGCTTTTTATTTCAAATGAGAATGCAATCTCTGAATTTAACACTTATTCAATAATAAAACATTAAATCAAACAGGTTTTCAAATTAAATCAAGAAAAACTTCCGGTTATATTTCTAAAAGCTTTTTTTGTAATAGTGGACTAAAATGTATACATTTTTAGTTCTGCATAACTGTGGAAAACAAAACCATTGATATGCCACACATTATAAAATCAGTTATAATGGAACAGCTTACACTAGTATGGAAGGAAACTAGAATGAAGCAGACGTGATTCAGAATTCATTAAATACACTTTAATTGTTTTTGTTGCATAAAAAACAATGCAATGTAATGGCAGAAGAAAAAGAATGTAAAAAAAAAAACTTGTGTATGGTTCAATGAGTTTTGGTTGTCTTTCATATTTTATGGTGAAAAAGTAAGCACACCCCATCTTTAGTGTTAGTTCCTGCCTTTTCCCTGATGCTGCAAGTATTAGCTATAGTCTAGGTGATCCCAAACAAAATCAAGCTGGTTTAATAATGGATGGATGATGTAATTACACTATGTTTATAAAGGACACAAAGCACAAATTGAACCTTGAAGGTTTGGCTAAACAAGACATCCCCAAGTATGTCAGCCTAATAGTATTGGTATGTCCTTAAAAGTCATTAATAGAAAAATGAGTGATTGGTGAAGCAGCAGGCTTTATGGAGAAAATAGGCTTTGTGAGTAGTTTTTTCACTAGTTTTTACATTTTCTATGAATTGCATGTAAAGTGATTGTTAGGGTTCAAGCACATCTAATTAGCATATTTTAGTAAAGTTAACGTATACTAAAAATGGGATGCTCATATGTTTACCAGATCTGCCACAGTTGAAAAATAAAGTGAATTATGTTCATTTTCCAAAAATGACTTACCGATATAAGGAAAAATACCATGCAAGTCAGTGAAAATCCACTGGTATACCCTAAATACCCTAAAAAAGAAGAAAACATGAACTCAATCAAAAGATGTAAGGAGTTAAGAGAAATTTAGGGCAGGTAAAAGAGCAAGTCAAGAAAGGAGTCTTTAAGCATTTGAAGTATATGGTTCATTGTGGGTACTAAGAATGAAAACAGAAGATGACACTTAAACTATATTTTCTTCATCTTCCACAATATATAGTATACATGTATTTCAAATTTTTGCTTCGGTTTCATTTAATGTACTGACAGGTACAACAGACTTCTTACTCATGCCTGATCTCTTATTTAGTTTGGGGGGCCTCACATAAAATATGGGAGATAAGAATACTGTATAAAGGGGCAGCACAACTTCACAGATTAAGTATCTCTCTGTATACCGTATATGACTGACAACAATAAAACGCAAATGACACATCACGACAATGCAGAAAAACTACATTTCAAACAGTTTAAAGGCAACTGTGTCATTGCATTCAGCAATCATTTGTTATTTAATACAGATATGACATATTAATGACTAATTATAAAGTATCTTACAAGTTATCAAGACCATTCATTACATGCATACATAAACAGATTTATGAACTTTACAAATTTTTCACCAGTATCAAAGAACTGTGCAACCATTGTCAGTATTGTCTCTGTGGATTACATTTTTAGGACACATTACAGGGTTTCTAGTGGCCCCTGTCTCCATCCCTCCCTCTCTTTCTCTCTTCAAGAATTAATGTTTGACCTTCTCTGAACTATGCCTTATTTCAACTTTTTGGTGACCCTGGCACTGGTATTGCCAACCTTTGCAAGCTGGGTATGTTAGTGTAGTCATATAATAAGATGACTATGTGCCTGTCTGCATGTCCTTCATACTGCATCAATCACTTTCAAATTTTGTATGTTTTCCTGACCTAATGGGTAGTAAATGGATTCCTAATGGACAGAACCATATTTCTACACCAAGCATGAACTTTTTTGTTGTTACATATTTAACATTGTGAGTTTGATACTTTCAAAAATTCTCCCTTTTACCAAGATTCATATTGTTCTCTCTACATCTTTTAGTACAAATCACCCATTAAAACATCTATTATATTTTGCTTGGAAAATTCATGTATTTGTGAGATAATGGCATATTCTGCCAAGGCGACTGTTTTTGGAGTACACTGAGAGTGGAATACACTAAAGTGCTACAAGGTAAAGTTTCTAATCCATAGTGCAATACGGAGGAAGAGAGATGGTTGTGAGTTAGATTTAAAGAGTTGATCTAAGGAAAGACTAGGTAATTTGGAAAATAGTAGTAATAGTATTGTCACCTATTAAGATTACAGTAAAATTCTTATTTGTACGTCCAACCAACATGCAATACTTTGCCGCTCTCTGGCACAATAATGAAGGACGGCATGGTGGTACAGTAGATAGCACTACTGTCTCATGTACCCAATGTTCAGGGCTGAAATCCCATGATTGATTGTTGTCAGTGTAGTATTCCTGTAGGCAGTCCAGATTTCCCACCCCTTTCCAAGAAATGTGCAAGTTAAGTTAAATAGTATAGTTAAAGGGGTCTTTTATGAATACAAGAGAGGATGTATATGTGAGAGACCCAACTGCAGACTGATGACTTGTGCAGGACTGACTGCAGACTTGCACCCACTGCTGCCAGGGTAGGCTTAGGTCCTTAATAACACAGAACTGAATCAAATGGGTTTAAGACTGCTAGGTTTTGCTAATCAAGGTCTTGGAATGGAATTTTGCATTACTGGGTTGCATGGAGCAGAGCTAATTACAGTGGCATCGGGTAAAACACAGGACCCAGCAATGGATGAAACACCAATTCTCTACAGGGCACATTCACCACATTTACATAAGGAAAATTCTAACTTGTAGGTATATGTGTGTACAGTAGCTAATAATATTACTAATAAAAAATGATGATCTCAAAATCATAAAACAACTAAACAGTATAATATGCACATATACCTTAAAGTGCACTTATTGTGTTACTACCGGAAAGAAAAGGCAATATGCATTATCAAGAATGAAAGTTACTCAACAAATAAGATAAATTGTGAGCCATACCAAGTTGCTTCATTAAAGCCAAGGGAAGGATCACTAGAATACTGACCAAGATGATCAGGTAGTTTCCATTTAGAAACCATTCCCTGTAAATAAAAACAAACAGCTGGGATAAGAAGATACTTCCTTGCACAAATCTACCTAAATTTCAATATTATATCAAAAGGCAATAATAAATTCAACCCCTTGAAAATTGTAAAACAAAGACAAACATATAATAATTTGTTTTCACAGTTTGGTTTTTCTTTTATGCATTTTTTAAACAGAAACATTAAGGAAAATGTTAGCAAATACTCTAGGCCCATAATATTAATGTATATCAATTTAATTTAAAATGAGATTAATATGAAATATTGTATGAAGCTGATTCATGTTATTATAATGGTTTAGATTATGATGATATGTATGATGATGAGTATAATGATAAAGCTAAATAATTGTGTGGGCTCCTAGTACTTACCAAACCCTATATTATAATTAATGTATTTATAGCAGCATGCTAAAAATAAAGGCAAACAGGAAGTCACTGCCCATGCAGTTATGATTTGGGAGAACACATGACAGTAACAATTTTAAGTGAAATTTTAAAATATTACATTTGTTTAATTATTTAAAATTAGTTTAACTGGTTCAAAAAGTGGACAATTAATATTACAGACAAAATTACATGAGAATCATTTTACTATAAACAATACAAAATCAGGGGGAAGATCAAACAAATACAACAAAAAAAAAACAGGGAGAAGAATGAATATGAAAGGGAGCAACTCACCCTTTAGATTCGGTTTTGCCCAAAAAGGACATAATCACTAGAGGAAGTTCATATTTTACAATGAAGAGGTAGCTTGACATGGCTGCAAGCAAAAAGAGATGCTATTTTAAATTAATCTAAATATATCATTCAATCCTTACCCAAGCAAAAAATGACATTATTCCTTTAGTTTCTCATGTAAGTGACATTTATCTGTTCAGATCAATACAGATCTTTTACCCTGGAGTCAGATTCTCAAATACATTTTTAAAATTTCTTGCATGCAGAGCAATATTTGTTTTTCACTGTTCTATGCTTCAGATGAGTTCAGAAGATACGTTGTTTGAGATTCACTTCCTTCCTGTAGGTTTCTTTTAACTGGTAAATGGAATGTCTAATTATATAACAAGTTGTACTGCCAGTTTTTATTAAATAAAGCACCTTTTACAGTGAACATGACAGTTGAGTATTACAAAATCTACACCGAGTACATCTTCCTTACAGTTAAAATGCAAGTAAGCTAAGGGTCACATATTGCAGGGTTGCCTTTTACCATGAGACGATATCCTTTGAGTTCAAGTCTAGATCTTTAGTCACTTGACCACGCTGAGCACACAGTGGTCTGCTCCACAGTATTTTTAGACTATTTTCAAGGACTAACAAAAACAGCTTTCACTGCATGCTTTTGGGAGCTAACTACATTGACTTCTGTAATTGTGTATGAATGAGGCAGATGCTGCTGGCAGCAATAATCATCATTTCTAATCATCATTTTGTTCCATCACTCAACAAGCTGATGTAATCTGTGAGCTTTCTAGTATAAAAAAAAGGAATCTGACAATATTACATAAAGATGCTTCATTATAATATATTTCTATATTTGCTTGCTTCCAATCAATGGCAAAAAGCCCCTGAACATCAAAAATATAAAAGATGCACAGATCATTAGCTCTGGAAACTCACTGATAAAATCAGTTTACATTTTGAGACTACAGATTTTAAAGAACTTATTCTATCATGAAATAAGTTTAGCTGTAAGTGGAAAAATTCTTACCTCCAATGTTATGCATAGTGATAATAATGGCAGCCAACACTTTCCCTGGAGGCCCAAATGCCCGGTAGCCGAGCTGCTCATATGCACGTATTCCTATGAAAATTGCGACAGGGCATGATTTACTTAAATATGTTCAGACGTCATTTCCCTGTATTCATGCACAGCTTGGTAGTAGAACAGTGTGTGTAAGGAATGTTTGTTAACAATTTGGAAAAAGATTTGCAAACATAGGTAGCACCTGATATAGATTGGAAGATTTAGGACACATAATGCCCTGGAGTGGGAAAAAAAAACAAAAAAAAAACTAAAATGAAGGTTTAGTTGACTTGTTCTTGTTCTGGTTTTCCGAATCATGCAACTTATAACATGAGGTTACTTGGTAAAATAGCTATAGGGCAGCTATAGACTGTGATGGCCTTCATTGTATTTTATCCTAAAGTCCATGCACTCTTCTTTACTATATCTGTACATCACTGATACAGATACACTAAAAATTGACCAAACAACAGAACATAGAAAATGATTACTAATACTGTTCACCACCTTACACACCTGCTAAACCCAGAGTGCCAGTCCATTAAAGGACCCACTCACACTCATTAACACATGGCTAACCTAACTTGTATGCAATTGGAGATGTGTGATGAAAACACAGATACAGTGAGAATGTGTAAAGGGGATATGATTTAAACCCCAGACCCTGATTCTGTAAAACAGCAGCAGCACCAACCACTCTTCATCCACACCATTCTCTGTGCCGACTAATAGGGCTAAGTTTACAAAAAAAATCACAGAGCTAAACACATTTACAAGAAAGCAATGGCAAAAGACACTTATCCTAATTTCAACGCTGTATTTATGTTACAAACTGTCAAATTTGAAAATATGACTAATAATGGGATAACAAATCATACCTGATCATAGTGGACATGTATATATGCTTTTTCTGAAATCAACATAAAACCAAGCCCTGAAAGCACCTATATGGATATGGTTTCAAATTGTTCAGTCAATGCATCTACAAGAAATGCAATGAAGAGAACAGGAAAGTTGAAAAATACTTGCAATGAGCTTTTACTGCACATGCATTCCTCATTAGGGGGATGGAGGATAGGAAGCAGAGTTTAATTGGCAGTGTTAGCAGATCAGTATTGGGTAAGATTAAGAGAGTGAGTTTCTAAAAATGTAGTTCCTTTTAAAATATTAATTTACTACCAATTAAATATATTAGTGAAAGTGTTAAGTAGGCTATTGAAAGACTGAAGTCTCATTTACATGAGCACTAAATAACAACAAAACAAAACAAGAAAGTAATTTTATTTATTTTGCATAGTATCTTTTATAGTTTGAGCCTGGATTACCCCTTCAATTTTTTGAGAGTCAAATATTTTTACTGAAAACCAAAAATAAACAAATTAGTAAGTATACACATACGCACATAAATAGAAGCACTTTTGTATATCCAAATTGTGGTATACATTTGTTTTCAAAAATACAGGTTTACAGGTACTTTTTTTGTACTGCAGTGGTAATTTTCAATACTACTGTGATTTGCTTAATTCATTAGTAAATGAACACTTTATGTCATGGCACCATAACCCAGCCTTCATCCATGAATGTTGTCCAAGTTTTTCATTACTGGCATCCTACTGCTTCACCCAACTGTGTTGCTTTTCATGTAAATAAGGAGTGACAGTTGCGCTGCTTGACTTCATATGTTAGCACTTGGTGAATGAGATGGAAGCTGACAGTGCCTAGTGTGATGCACAAAGTCTGACTTGGCAAAACACGAGGTTTACCAGTAAAGTACCTGCTGAAATTACTGTATTGGCTTTTCTGACCTGTATTATGGACCCAATGAGCATCAGAAAGTAACAACTGAGACAGAAAAGCTAGCAGAATAACAATAATAAACTACTATAAAATGAGAAAAAAATATTTCCTTTATTTTAAAACAATTGAACCTGTAAATATTCACTTTTAATTTTCATGTTTATTTGGTATTAAAAGATTCAATGGAGAAACAGAAAAGAAATATCTATTGATACTGTTATAAAAGACTAGGTCAAATGCAAGGACAGTCCATTAGCCTTATTGAGCCTGACATACAGGGGACTGTTTTCTTTCCTAACAGCTGAAATAACCTGAAAGAACTCATTTAAGTCCTCTGTTAACAACCTCTGTGCCTGTCACTTCCCTAGATATCATCAATAAAACCACAACAGCTAAGATCTAATGTTAGCTTCCACTAATGTGATAGCTGCACACCAGTGTGAGCAACACATAAGCAACTTGTAAACACCTTCTTTTTTCATCAGCACTTAACCCCATCAAGTAGGGTCATTCACTCTTCCCACATTTCGCTGTATACAGTATACATTCACAACTGCTTTATATAGGTTATATTTCAACAATACATACAAAAAGCGCATGTCTTACAAAGCAAGCATGAGGCCCCAGCTCCAGGCTAAATATACCTGTATATCCAAAGTAACATCAAAAGTGAGAATTTCTTACCCACAACTCCAGCAGATTTCAGCAGCAGATGGATGGAATATGCAGAGAGAATGGCAATACATACTAAGAGGATTCTGCAAGAACAAGGGAAAATAACAAGATGTATGTTACTTTTATATATAACATTCATTACAATATTTAATATTTTTATTTCAACCTGTGTTCTTTCTTTTTCTGGTGAATCGGACCCAAGGAACGTACTGCTGTGAGAATGTCAAGTCAACATAGAACACCAGTCAATTGCAGAGTACAGACTCTTAAAAGCCCATACTAATTCTGTGCCAATTTACAATCTTTAAAAATTGCATTATTATCCTTAATATAAATGGTGCATGTGATTACTTAGAATAAAAATGATTCTTGCTTAAAAGAGATTTATTCTATAAAGTAACATGTTACATCATAACATTGTCAAACTTTCTTTATTCGGTTCAGGGTCACAAAGATCTGAAGCTATCCTGGAAGCAACAGGCTTAAGGAAGAGATCAACACTAAAAATGCCCTACTCAGCCAGACACAGAGCCAGTTTGGAACTGACAATTTAGCAAATACACACATTTAGACTGAGATATGGAAAACCAGAGTGGCCATATGAAAGTTTATGGAGGCCTGGAGAGAAAATGCAAATTCCACACTGTCAGTGACAGGATGAGAAATTCAAATGCATGGGACCATAAAAGTGACAGACCACTGGTAACAACTGAGCCAATACACTTCTCAATTAAAAGCAGATATTGGAAAATATTTTGAGCTTTAATAGTGAAGAACTTCCTATGCTGGAAAACTTCCTTAAAACAATACAACTTGAAAGATTAATTTACATTACCATTTTTACATTATATAAATATATTCAGAGAGAAAGGGAGCCTGCCTGATCCTTTTACAATAGGCTAGTTCATAGGCTAAGCTTTAAGATCGCCACTCATACAACATGCTTACTACATTGTGCTGCCTTTACATAGTCAACAGCAATCTTATACAATAAAGGCGAAGAAGTACTAAAACAAATTGCATACAACATCCTGGCTCATAGGTTATGTAGGCAAAGCTGTTTTTACACCTTTTCTACTAACACTAGGAATCTGAACTAGGCTGACAGCCTTGTTCCAAATCATTCTACTTTACAGTAGATATTTGTTTAGTTACCTAAATGGAAATTATAGCAAACATTACTACTTTTTATATTGTGGTTTTAGTTGTTTTTTTTTTCTCCTGTTATTTTACACTGCATATAATTCCCTCTTTTTCTGTCTTGTTTGCCTGTGAAAATTGTAACTTCAGGTCTAAGTTTCCAAGCCAAGATGATCTAAAACAATGTGACAGCTAAAAAATGGTATCAAAGCAGCAATGGCAGTCTTGTCATTATCATGATACCAAAAGCTGCCAATCAGTAACCACAATGTCAGTACGGTCTTCCTAGGTTAGCACAGGTTCAGCAAACTATTCAAGAAGTAGTCTTGGGAAAATAAGTGACTAAATGGCTCCAGGTCATAGCTGAATAGCAAATAATTTAAGAAATGTAAGAAATTTAGGAAATAATTCAAGAAATGCCCATTCTGTTCACCCAATAACCAAAAACATGTTTAACAAGAAATCAGAAGTGAATGTGAAAATGAAAAAAGTTATTTTTATCTGCCACTCACTTTGTTAACTAATGTTGAATAAGTAAGAGCTTTAAGAAACAACTGAATAGTAAATGAAAAGTTAAAAGCTACTACAGAACTAAGAAAGTGTCTGCACCCTTCTGTGTACAGTCCCATGAAAGCCATCTTAATATTTAGTAAGAACTGAGCTGACTTAGTGAATAGAAAGGTTTCACATAATTTAGTTTACACTTACATTCTTCACAGAATACAGTGCCAAAGTACATTGTATAAACAAGAGCATGATAAGTACTATATCTTACAACACTTGTATATTTAACATAAACATTAGTATTTAAAAATAAAAACTTATACCAATATAAAGTCTTGATTAACATTATAATTCAGAAATGAGCACATGAAAAAAGACAAAACTCCATAATCCTTCATTAAAGACAAAATCACAGTTTTAATAATTTGGGCCACATGGCTGCCCTCTACCTCCTGGGCAATCTACAGTATCACAAATACAAGCTGAAAATTATAACTGTATTATTACTGCTGGCAAGCATTTCTAACTGTGGTCTGCATTTGAATGGCATGAGTCAGTCACTCATTGTCCAACCCGCTACATCCTAACACAGGGTCACGGGGGTCTGCTGGAGCCAATCCCAGTCAGCATAGGGCACAAGGCAGGAACAAGTCCCAGGCAGGGTGCCATCCAACCACAGGGCACACACACACACTAGGGACAATTTAGGATCACCAATGCACCTAACCTGCATGTCTTTGGACTGTGGGAGGAAACCCATGCAGACACAGGGATAACATGCCATCTCCAAGCAGGGAGGACCCGAGAAGCGAATCCAGGTCTCCTTACTGCAAGGCAGCAGTGCTACCACAGCGCCACTGTGCCGCCCCCCGAGTTCTCAGAGTGTCGGCATCTAATGAACACTACTGGAGAGCTAGTATATTGGATTCTACACTGTGATCACAGGTGGTAAAAGTCAGTCTACTCTGGTTTTACAGAGTAGAAAGCCACACCAGGATTCTGGTTTACAAGGCAGATTGGGTGGACTCAGGTGAATAGATTGCAGGCTGCTTATCAGAGCTCTTTGGGTTATTCTTTGAATCCTTTAATCATGCAGCATGATAATCTTCTTAGTATGTGTAGAGCCCCACGCTTAGCACATGGACATTAAAGCTCCCCACTGGGTTTCCATTTCAAGGGCATATTTGACTCCAAGATGATATTCCAATGCACTGTGGTGTAGTTCGCTTTTAGCTACATATTGTCATTATCCATCTATAGAATGCTTTTTTAAGAATAAAAAAAAAGAAAAGCACAATACTCAACATGTTTTCACACCTTCCATACTGACTTGGATCTTTTATAAGGCCAAATAAAACTGAAGAAGGAAAAATACAACAACTTGGTAATTTCAATATACTTATTTTAAAAACAAAGCTACCAGGGGCAAATGCACTCAACTCATTGGCATGAACAAAGTTCACTTGAAGTGTTGTATATGTACAGTACCTCTTTCATATTAAAAAATGAAAATGCAGTTCTACCAAACATGTTATTTTTTTCCCTGCTATAGTGTGCCTGAACAGAATTTATCATTTAAGAATAAATAGAATAAAGATTTTTTTTTTCACAATACGAGAAGTATGCTTAAAAATGAATAAAAATTTGCATTTTGTGCAAAAAAGATTTTACTTCCTGCATATCACACAGCTAAACTCAATTTGGTTTAACTTTTTTCTCTTTATTTAAAAAAGACTAAACTATCACAAAAGTAAAGTAAATTTCTGCTGTAAAGATTTTCATAAGGCAATAAGAACTACACTGAAGGAGATGTCTTTCTGAGAAATTAACAAAACCAGTACCAATATCTAGTAAACCATTCTAGCTTCTAAAGAAAAAGGCCTTTTCTGGTCTAAACTAGGGAAAGACCAGATTAATCGCTTTAAAGAGGGTTCTGGCATCTCTGCAATTTAAGATGAGCCTCAATTGCTTGATATAAATAATTAACTTTATTACCAGTCAGCTTGCATGACCCCTCATCTAGACTAGAGGGATATGTAAATGATATTAAGTCCCAAGTTGGGCAGTTTTAAAGGGGTTACCCCATGCAGAAATGGTAGGCCTCACTGCCTTCCTTCCGTTGCTCACAGGTTCGCTTCCTCTTAAACATTCCAAGAATGTTTTTGTACATTTTTTTTCCTGCAATTTACAGATCAAATAACTGCACACTGCACTTGTTACAGATATGAAGAAAGCAAAACAAGACATGAAAAGCCAAAGAAAAAAACAAAATTGGAACAAAAGTGTTCTCTGAATAAAACAAACAAAATGAGCCTAAACAAAATTCCTCTACCTCAAAGTTTAAAATATCTACAAAAAATGAATAACAATGCCCTGCACAGCAGTGAAGCCCCCTACTTTTACTAACAGCTTCTTTTCCCACACATCTCTAATCACTACAGATTTTTTTCCTCTCAGTAATCAGTGGCATATACACCTGCTCTAATGTCTTTTCATCGTCTTTTCCATTATTTAGAATCTTAGAAAAATGCCTCCATACAAAAAAATACTTAAACTTTTCTGTGTTGGTTTAAATTTTTTATCTAAATTGATAACATTTTACTAGTGATTAGGTTACATTGGGATTAAACTATGGGAATATGCATTCATGTACAATGCACCGCTAATAACGTCTTTTGTAATGAAGGAGCTGTATAAAACAGATCCGGCTGAGTGGTTGTGTTATTATAGTGTATATGTTACTCGACCTAAAGTGTTTTTATATGGAAGAAACAGAATTCTGCTACCACTTGGAAACACATATTGTGTTTCAGCAAGAGTGGCTACTGTACTTAAACAGTAACAGTCTCTTTTTAAATTGTTAAAAATTTACAATAAATTATACAGAATGACACCTTTTCTCAGAATAATGTTCTGAGAAGGGCCCATCACAGAGATAGTGCTCAGCTAGAAATGTTCCTATAGTTGAAAGCAAACATCATTAGTAAACAAGCTAGTTAATGGGATTAAACACATTCACATTGAAAATTCTGACATGGCTAGTTAAATTGCTTCATCTTTTCTAGTCAAGATCAATACTACCTGCTGGAGCAAGCAACTGAATGTGCTGCCGAGGTTATTGAGATATTTAGTAGAAGAGAAGTGAGTGTTTGCTGGAGGGTGAGGGGACCATGCTACAAAGATTTGATTTTGAAACATGTTGGCACAGCTAAAATGTACAAATGCATAAAGATTATCATTTATTTTTTGGAACAATTTCCATTTTGGGCCTAAAAGGGGGGTTCAGAATATTATGTGCAGTCTAAAAGGTTATGAAAAGAACTCCTGTTTCCTGAAACACAGCTTCCCAATCATTTGAGAATACAAATCGATGATCTACCACAAAACCTTATTCCCCAAACACTTTTCTCTGCAAGCTCTGTGGAAGTTTAAGTGGCATTTGTGCTTATAATTTAGAGAGAACTCACAAATGGTTTTGTAAGGTTATACCAATGATAACAAGGTTGGAGACTTCATGACCATTACAGATACATTATAAAAATGTTTTCAAATTCCTTGTATTTCATATTGAAGCCTAGGCATGTTATAGAGGTTTAAAGGTGCTCTCTGGATTAAAAAGGGAAAACTGTGAACCATAAGAGCTAGTGGATTTTGCAACTGGTGAAACTGCTAAATGACAGATAGATATAAGACAGTGGTGAGTAATTGTTAAAAAGAATTAATGACCTCAAAAGCCTCATTTATGCAGAATAAACAAGCTCAATCTGTCTCTATGTGACACCGTGTATTTTTCCAAGGTAGGAATGAAAAACCTTTTGAAATTGCATTGCTGGTATCTAGACTATATCATAAGTATTTTGGAGAGACCGGGGTACAAAAGTGTTTTTGAGCAGTCAAAAGTTATTTATTCACAAACACGGTACTGTATATATGCATTTGCCATGCAAAATTGTGTGCTAAAATCAAGTGTTTTATTCAATTTTAAAAAATACATATCCTGCCCTGGTATTTTATGATAGAAGGCATGAGGTAATGGGCACCTCTAGAAAAAAAAAAGCTTAAAAACTTACCACATATGTCAACCTTGAAGCGGCAAAAGTTTCAATATAAGAAAATACGCCTTCAGTATTTCCAACGAATGTTTGTAACAATAAAAAGGATCTGGAAATAATTTTATCACACATCGCAGTGGGATACATTTTCTATTTGCTGGGTTGACAGCAGTGGCCTTTGTAAAAGGAGTTCTCACATAAATACGGAAGTAAATCAATACGATACAGCATAGAGCAGGAACAGTTTAGTGTGATTATGTCTTTCGCAAGGAAACCACATCCCTTGCGGAGGAAGACAAGTGCACACGTCTGGTCTTCTTTAAAAATGGCGAGTCTCATAATATTGGTATTTTTTTGCTTGAAAATGATGTTTATAAGCTATTTTACAATGTGTATGTAATGTCAAGTTGCAGATCAATGCTATGTTAAGCTTTTCTTTTCTGGTGGTGTCCAATGGCTTCCATAATAAAACACCGGAAACATGAAATGCATTTTTTTAAATTTATAGAAAATGCTTAACTTTAGAACACAATTTCATGTAGCAAATGTATATATACCATGTTTGTGAAGAAATACGCTGGGGCCTTAACATCCTGAAATTTCAGCTGAACAGAATTTGCCATTGATTTTGTGAACTTACCTGGGCACTTTAAGGTATGTCACAATGAAAACTTTTCAGGCTCACATATATTGAAATCTCCTGTAAGTGATTACACCCCAATTTTCTAATTCTGGATAAAGTACTGAATTGCATTTAGAGTTGCTTCTAAGCACATGAGCATAACCACAGTCAGAGAAAGAAAAAGAGGAAAGAAGGTTTTGAGCACTAAGTTGAGTGTTAGCCTTTAATTGGTGTGATTGATTTATATTTATTTAATTCAAATTCAAAGTAAAATGTCTGATCATTTTAAAATCAGAAAATTAAAATGATATATAATTAAATGCACAAAGAAATGCTCATCTATATACTAGACTCTGTCAGAATTCTTAAGGCACATAGAAAGCACAGTTGCTTCACATTTGTCAGATAATAAATGATAAAAAGAAAAAAAAAGTGATGTGGCATAAACATCTACTTCAGGTACGCAAGGCGCATTCTCTTGATTAGAAATGAAAAAAAAGTGAAATTGGGAAATGCCGATATTCAGATCATCAAGACAAATTAAACACTTTAGGAAATGTTGCTGTAACATAGTGTTCAAGTAGATGTGTGGAGGGAGATATTTACCATATATAACACATTTCCACAAACACAGCAATGTAGACTATAAACAATCATGGGTAGCTATTTAGTATGATGTCCCATACATATCTCATGAAACTGAATGGTACCTCTTCAATCCACCCTACCTCAGACATACCATGTATATTTTATTTACTGCCTGCATTAACCTGTTGTTGTTTGAGCGAGTAAGAGAGGGAAATCCTTCCAACAGCAAGAACAAAGAATATTAGGGCATGCTTGAAGTCAGGACAAAATGAGAATAAAACAAAAAGCTTGAAAAGAAATGGCCTGAGAAGCTAACTTTCTTTTCCTAGACTATTCTCTTTACTTTAAAACTAAGTGCAGACTCTTTCTGAGCATGTGGCTTGCTCTTTTAAAGATGACCACAATGACATCATATGCACACATGCAGACAAGAAAGTATTCCCCCTAGTAAGGAGTTTTGTCATAGTAGCCCTTCCAAAATGGTGACAGATAATGATAAACAACTGGAATAAAGGTGAAAATAAATGAAGAGAAATAAGACAAAAAAGTGACCAAAATGTTACAATTTTTTTTGTAATTTTGACCCTTTTCAAGTACAACATTAATTGTAGTACTTTTTTTCTTTCACTGCACAAATTTGTAAAAATTGAATCCAACTACTTAGTATGTGTTGCCTGCTGGAGTACCTGGAGTCTCGTAGGCACAGAAAGAATTAATCAGTAGATGGAATTAACTGCAAATAGCATTGACCTCAGAGCCATGGCATCATGGGCATGGTGCCTAACATGTAGGGCAGCTGTGCAACTAAGTTTGTAATAAGCTGGTTTAACAGGCCTCTCACTGAACATACAAAAAAGACATTGATCAGGTCATGTCGTACTAGCGGGGAGGGCTAGGAATGAGACTGAAGAAAATTAACTAGAAACTGAAAAGTAATTCAGTTTAAATGCCTCTTGACTGAGAGAAAAATGTGTAGAGTGTCTATAGCTTAGCCCTTCTTTATTATCAAACAGTATACTGCTTAGCCTGCTGTTATCTAGGGCTGCCTTATCTTTACAAGATTATAATATTGGAACAGAGTTTGTTGTTCGTGTTAGAATTCCCAGGCCTTTATTTTCATCCTTCACTTGTTAGCTACACCACCAAAGCTAAGTGATTGTTTTAATTTACATCTTTGAGGATATGACTTTTTTGCCTAAAAAAAATAGTAAAGTGACTTAAAAAAAACACAAAAATGAATAGCTTCTAAGTCACAATCGTTTTCATATACAAGTTGTCAGAATACTTTTATGGGCTATAAATTGTGTAGTGGTCCACAGAAATAGCAGAAAATAAAACATGGGGACATAATAGCCTTACTATCCAGAAGTAGCAGAAAATAAAACACGGGGACATAATAGCCTTACTATCACTCCAGTTCACCATGTGAGACATCAACAAATTACATTACTTAGCAAATACTTACATAAAAAGGACAATTCCGGTGTTTGACATGGCATATGCCAATCCCAATATTCCACTTCCCATAATAGCATTGCTGAGGTTGAATACAGACATTCCAAAGGAGGTCTTCCCTTCAAACTGAAATGAGAAGGATGAAGCATGCATTGAAATGTGAAATAAAGAGGTCAGCGACCATGACTTTTGCAATCCTTTCGCTCCAACCTTTGTCCTTGTTATAACTCACATCTGTAAACTGTGGCTGCTTCTTAGTAGTAGTCTTATGGGGGATAAATTCTTCACATTCTGCTTCTTCTGCTCCAGGGCCTTCATACCTGCCAGTTAGGAACAAACACATCTTTACAACTCTCATCAATTCAAATCTAACATGAATGAACCTTGATCTTGTTAGTCGTTCTCAGTGATGAAGTCCTAAACATTGTGCTCCACATTCATCACCTCCTGCTTCTCTTTGCCCATTTCTGTCTAGTGATGCTGACTGCCTAATTGTCTTATGCAGGTATGTGACCACCAGTTGCAAAACAATAATTTCTGTTGAAAAGTAAATGTAATGCTAGGTGGCATGCTGGTCCAGTAGTGAGTGCTACTGCTTCATAGCTTCAACATTTTGCATATGAATCTTAGCTTTATCATTTTCTACATAGAATTTACATATTATCCACCTGACCACATGTTCCCACACACTCTGATTTTACACCTGCATTTTAAAGATGGGAAGACTAGATTAATTTGTTATTCTAAATTGGTGTTTCATGTAGGGTCATTTCCTGCCTTGTACCTTAGGCTGAAGAGACCCTGAAAAGTGGATTGAGAAGGTTGAGGCAAGGAATGGATAGATTCAAACAAGAGTTTGATTGTTCATGATTGTCCAATTACTGCACAAATGCCAGAACTATGTCAGAGTACTGACTGAGATACAAATAGTCAGAAAGTCATAGGATAATTCTTGTTTTTTTTTCTTGTTTTTAGAGAGATGTAAATCAAATATTAAGTGCATTATGATTTTAATGAAATACTCTTACACCTTACACAGTCTTACACCTGCCTTTAAATTTATAACTTTCTATCTCTACACAATGACTTTCTAGAAATAATAAACAGAATGAGGCAAAACATGAATAGCACAGTCTAGAAGTTTGAAAATGTTTGGTTATATTTGGAATAACTAGGAGGTAGCATAAGGTAGAATAAGGAAATGGGGCACAGTGGTACAGCAAAACAAATCCATTAAATGTTCAAATAGAAAGAGGCTGCAGATAAGATGTCCAGCATACCTAACGCTGCTAACTCCAGCTCTGTTCTACATGGAGCAAATTTAATTGCAAAGAAAACAATGATAATGGTCTTGAGAAAAGATATTGAGTGATACATTCTGAAAAAGCCAGACAGACCAAATTCCTTATCAGCTCTTAATGGAAAACTGTTTATAATATCATAATCAAGCAGTTGTACTGAACAGACTAATTCCATCTTTACAGCTACAGCTACACTTGCAGCAAATATTTTATCCTGAATTAGGTCAATGACATGGTATGAAAAGAACATAAAGAAGCTTAGAAACTCAATCTAACAAAATTCATAATAAAACAAATATTGTAATAAATAAGAGCAGTATACATGTGTTGTTGATTCTTCAGGCACCTGACACCTAGGTACTGAATTTCACACCTCAAGCTCATTTTATTAGCTGCTTGAAGGCAGGTCTACAGAATCATGGCTAAGCTGTGTGATATTCACACATGAATTGTTGTGTGAGTCTACTGAATAATCACTTTTTTCTGGTTATAGCACAGTTGTGGCTGTGGTGAGGTATAGCATTAATCCTCGCCATGGACACTAGTCACCCACATGGGATACCATCTACTCTGCCCTTCCAACATATTTATTTGCTAAGATAATAGAATCATCCTCCTTTGCTCAGCAGGTTGTGAATGATGTCGATGTGGCCACTGCCATTATCTGCTGCAGTCTGATTTTCACAGACTGGCGTAAGCAGTAAAGCTGAAGGGTTATGTGTTTACTTTCTTGATTTTTTTCCATTTAGTTCAAATGTTTATATATTAGACTACTTGTTATTCTATAAGTCAATTTAGCGTGTGATGACAGAGTGAAAGATGGAAACTGAACTCAGTCCAATAAAGAGATTAATTATGTAGCACTGCTACTGTATCCTAAGAGCAGGGAAACTTGTGCAAATTATCCTGGACAGCTGGAACTAAGTAACTGATTATTGGCCAGTTTGAAGACCAAGAAGTATTAAGAGAGCAAAGAATGTTGTGAGCACTTCTGCAGTAGTTTCCAAAATTAGCACGGTATGGTGCTTTCATTTTTGTCATTACTAAATTGTTGAATTTCAACAATAGGAATAACATCAATGATCCAGAAAGGACACAACGTGTGTGCTAGTAATGAGGTAATGAATCTCCTGCTGATTAAGATGTTTGCATTGTTGATACAGCAGGAATGGAGTATAATTGTTGACAGACATGCTGTATTTTTAGTCTACGTTTTTAATGCAGTGTGATAAGATGAGTATGGTGATGTTTTAATGGGTTAATTTATTAATAGTTTTGATGGATTTTAGGCACTGCCTGACTTTCTAATTGCACTTCCTTACAGTGTGCATATCAACATGTAGGTTGGCAGCAGGCAGCAGATGAAAGCAAGCAAGCTTAAAAAGGTGAAATGGGTTAGTGGTAGGGAGGGGAAGTCAACAAAACAACACAAAGAGAAACAGTTCTCTTGTAAGTCAAGACTGTAAGTATGTCAGGTTGAGTAGAACTCTGGGTTGAAAGGAAAAAATTGCGGTTCTGTTGATGTGCAGATGGGTAAAGGACAGATGGCTGGTGTGAAGGTTCCAGAGTGTGGCTATGTATGAGTCTGCTGGTGTACTTGCAGCAAGCAGACAAGAGTGGAGAGAAGCCGCATGATCGATACATAGAAAGGAGGATACATAATATAGTTGCATCCACATAGAGGAGAAGAAGCCAGTGTGAGCTGCGGGGCACTAACTGAGGTGGAAGTTCAGGTCTACACCTTGTGAAGGATGGTGTTTGGATTTTAAAAGTTTATTTTTTCTTTATTTAATGGACATTTATTTATTGAGCACCCTAAGACATTGTTTTAAAGGCACAATTTGTTTTTAAAGAATAATTATTTATTTAATGACTATTGAATGTACTGTAGTACTTATATTTTTTTTTTTTGTTTTTTGAATAAACGTCTGCTATAGTGTTGAACTGAAAATCTTGACAGCCTCCTCACATGCCCTGGTCCATCTCAGTTCATGACTACATGATGTCCCAACAGAAGGTGGTGCCCATGGTTGCAGGCACTGGGGCATCACATGTAGATTAACATTTTTAGAATCGTGGTCACTAGACAAACTACTGTTGGCACAGTGTTGAAGCTAGGCCAGCAGATCTGTTACACTGGTTGCATGTTAACTGCAAACTGCCTTTTTGGTAACAATGCAAATGTTTACATCTATCATGGCTACTCTTTTATTTTGGAAGGCTTTAAAATGCAAATTACTGAAAAATTAACATAAACCAGAGCCATTTGATAAATAATAATAGTTCACAGAAGCAAATATATTTTGGCATCATAATAATCTCAAATCTGCTTAATCCAATTCAGAATTGCGGGGGCTAAAGCTTATTCCAGTGCAAGGCAGGAAAAAGGCCTAGACAGGGCACCATTCCATCAAGGTTCTAGTTGCCATCATAAACTTGTATTAGTGATAGAAGTAGTAAAAAAGATTTAAAAAAGTGTAACTTTGAAATAAACTAAAAAGGTGCACACAAAACTTCTTAAGCCTATTTGAAGAAAAACATATTGTTCAGAGTAGGTTCCTTTGTTTAAAAAAAGTAAACAACAGATACATCTAAGCTCAGGTGGCAAACATTGTGTAACAGATTTCACTTTAGTTCAACAAGTTACTTAATTAAGGAGTATACTGTACTTTCCTTTGCATATATTGCTTCAACATGTTGTCTTCAGTTTGATAAATAAAAATGACAATAATAGTGTGTTGTTTATCACTGGATATTAACTTATTACATTTTTAGGAAGGGTGAACTACATTATTGTTGGTTATATTCTGATGTATATAATTTAGAGTTTAAATGGGCAGACATGATAAATAAAATGATCAGTTATTAACACAAATTATCATTGGTTTACATCATATTACAGTCTCTATAGCCTCCTATCTCAAAGTTTGAGATCAATATTTGATTAAGACAGACATGTACCACAGTGATTACAGTATAGGCCAAATAAGGACATGTTGTCACAAGGAGACAGTTAAACTCAGTATATTCAATTAATAATATAATATTTTAAGGCAGACTATACTTCAAATTTTCCTTTGATATCTCTCACGAAACTTGGCTCATGCATGGAACCTTTTTCCTTCTGTAAACTCCATCTTCAAATAACATGGAGACTAATCCCTTTTCTGAAGATTTCAACATAAAAAGAAGGTCAGTTAAGCTCCATATCCGCTATTAAGTGACCAAAGGAAATGTCAAAACAAATGTAAGATTTATTTAAGCTTTGAATTCAATATAGTACAAAAGCCAAACAATGGCAGTTGATGTTGGACTTGGCGACACTTAAACAAAGTCTGCACTTACCCATCTTCCAGTGTAATTTTTTCTGGACTTAGATCACTCATGTGATTCCCGTTGGCCATCATGTCTAGTGATTCAGAGGGAGACAGTTTTTCAAGCTCCATATTGTCACAAAAAAGGTTGGAAGGGTCAACAAAATAAAGTCAGCAGATTGGGCACTTGCTTTTGCCCTGTTTTTCTGTTTCTTAAGAGCTCACTTTGATCTGTAAGATAAGTAAAATAGAGAAAAATTCATTTTATTAAAAAGATCACACTTAAAATAAGGTTTAATATTTTATTTACGCACAGGTAAGTGCTTTATTGAAGGATGATAAGCTTTAATAAAAATGGTATACTAGGCACATTAGATTGGATGATGTCAATATATAGAACAGCACCAGATCTAAAAATATAGCTTTTTTTCAGTACTGATTGTGTGGCACTACTAAAAGATTAAAAGGGAACATCTCAAAGATAGCATTAAAATATTCCACAATACAAATCATGAAATTATGCTTTTATGGGATGCACTACAACTGGTTATATCATTTTTGCTTTCTTTTGTTTATTTTTTAACAATAATATGTGTTAGTTTAAATATTTTTTATTATTATTTTTGTGACAATAAATTGTTGCCATGTTGGATGTTTGTTTTTTCATGAATCCCATCACTATGTGTTTCTGGATTTTATTTGCATTTCCATTTTGTTGTCTGTTGTTTGTGGTGCTCCAAGGTTGCTAGGTATTTGATGCATGTGCTGTGTGACCCATGACCTTCCAGAAGGTTGCTCACATTAAACAAGTGTCTGAACTCTGTTATTTAACTGATGGGGGAATCCTTAATGACTCCTGGTGAAAAAAAATCCAATTTTACTTAAGGGCTGCATGGGAGTTGTTGTTCTGTTGGGCTGCCCCATTAAGGTCTTTGGTGCTGCTAGAGGGAGCTGCTGATAGCTGGCTCCTCTCTCAGGGAGAGGTTCTGCCTGAACTGGAGGTGCTTCTTGGTTACATTGCTGGTGTGCCGGAGTTACTTCCTGCTCCAGATTTAAAGGAGGCCTTTGCCAAACCTTGGTGGCTAAGAGTCAGGAGTAAAGAAGGGCAAAGCTCACCCAGGAGAAGTGGAGGAGAAATAATTATACTTGTATTGGTGTAAAAGAAAATCCAGTAAAAGGTATTTATTTAAATAAAGAAATTGTCTTAAATGTGCAACTGAGTTTAGTGTAGTTATGCTTGGGCTTTGGGGCTTTAAAACAACCCCTTCAGGCCATAGGTTGTTTATTTCTGCAATTCCTAAAATTAATACTCAGTCCAACGCAATCATAATAATATAAAACTTAAACCAACTGTCAACGTACCATCACAAAGCACTTTATGTACTACTCAAGAATTAAGCACAAGGCAATAAATCAGAATACAAGAATATTCTAGTACAAGATAGAATACAAAAAATGTTGATGATAGAGGAAGACAAGCAAATTTCATTGCATCATAGGAGAATAAAAATCAATATCAAATACCCTACTATTGATAGGAAATAGCTCAGAGTGAGAATTAATAGGAAATTAGGATGAGTCACCATCAGTATGGGTAGTACCAAATAGTGAATCTAACATAATAAAACAATGGGTTAGTAGATGTAAAATGTAAGACAGGAAATGTCAACTTTGAAGTGCTGTTTAAATATTATGAAGTATTATGAAAATTTTACGATAGACGTAGGTTAGAGAGTTGTATAGAGTAGGAGTTACAAAGCCAGTACAGTGTTCATAAACATCTGAATATAATAGTTTTGGAATTATGGAAAAGCTAGCTTGGCAGCCAGCACTGAAGTTCCTTTTGCAGCCGTCCCTCATTGTATCATACAAACTGAAGATACACAAAACAGCCCTATCTGATTCCCATGGGTGGCAGAGATACTCAATTCAGGATACCACCTGACAATGCTCTGTGCTTCACATACCTGTTCCACTTCTTCATGTGCATGTGCCCCATTTAAAATTGTGTCCAGTCTATGTGTGTGTGCCTGTGATCCCTTGTCAACTTGCATCACTGAGAGCCATACTTTAGTATTAACTTTGTGCATTTCATGCCAGTCAACCACCAGTAACCCTGCTTTGTAAAACATCTGCCCCACTGCCATGTACCTGTGCCTTCTCCAGATCGCTGCTACCTGAAGACAAGTATAACTTAAGGACAGGCACATGCATCCCCTACACTATCTAGCAGCTCCCGCTGTTTCACCCACAAAACCCTTCAAGTCTGGTATTTCATTTTAAACTAAGTAATTAACAGATAAAAAAGAAATACATAACCAAAGCCATAAAGCATCTCTTCGCATCCAGCAAATACAATGAATAGTAAATGATCAAACTGATGTAAATATTAAGATATCAATTGTATTCATTAATAATTCTGAGCTAACAACTAGAAATGCAGCTAGAATATAAAAACTCAACTAATGACATAAAAACAGGCTAAGGTGAAGCACTGTTCAGATACAAAGGGGGTTGCTATGATTCTGCGTGCTATTTTTTCCTCATTCCAAGCACCAGATACCTAACAAGACAAGTGCTTGATTGGGGCATGCCATTCTAGTCAGACTAAAGTCACAAGGCTTAACTCATCCTACGCTGTATCTCGTGAATCCCTACAGGGATTTACAATCTCATCTACAATGTACACATCTTGAAGAAAGAAAGCAAGAAATTTAACATATCTCTTTAAAAATAAAGGAGGCCTGCTAATAGATTCTGACAATTAGCACTAAAATGGCCACTAATGACTCAGGGAATAATTGTTATTGCCATGCAATGGCAAATTCAACACATTTATTGCCAAGATTTAACGGACATCAAAGAGGAAAACCAGTCTTAGTTCATTACGGTCTTGCTTAAATTTTATTTTCTTTTTTAACATTATTACTTCCTATACAGCTAATGATGTCTTATTTTGGACTCTTAAAATTGTTAGCTGTTACTGTACTTTTCATATTCATCTTTTAGAGACAGCCAATGAAAATAGCTAAATAATCTTTTTGGCACTACTGGAGATTGCCAAGTCTAATTTTAAACCAAAGCAGCTGCCGGGAATAGGGCAACTGTGAAATTAATATCCAGCCTCTTGTTCTCCACATCACGGACTACTCTTTCAAGGAAATGGCATTATCACAGTAGTGACTGCTGAAGCATACCTTGCAGACATATTTAAACAAAACACTTGCAAATCTTCTGTCAGTTTTTTTAAGTGATTCAGTTTTATTACTAGTATTAATATGCTCATTTGAATGTTTTGTTTAAGTAGCTCATCCTAACCTAATAATGTTAAAGGAGACTGAATTGCATTCTTATTTTAAACATTTAAAGTCTAATGATGCCAGTTTAATGAAGCCCTATTAATGAAGCAGAGGTTCATTCTAAATACATTAGTCTCTCCAATCCATTCTCTAAGATTACTCTACTGTACTTCTTACTGTATTCAAAATGTTACACAAAATATTTTCAAAACAAAATCAACTTCAGAGGACTGAAATTAATACAGAGGTATTTAGCGTACTTAGTAAATATTAGAACATGAGATGTAACACATATACAACCATACAAAAGCATTTCTAATTGGTACTTCAATTTATTTGTAAAAAACTAACAGAAATCGGTGCACTTTTAAGTAATACGAAAATAAGTGAGGTTTACATTACAACCTAGAAAAAACATGAGTGATGATTTCTGTGGTATTGTAAAAAAAATGGGAGTGTGCTAGCAAAATATTAAATGTGATTACACAATATAAATCCAGCAAAGAAGTAAAAAATATTATAAAAAAAAACAGAACAATGTGTTGAAAGACAAAATAGATACATTGGCAGACAAAAAACATTTTTGTCTTTTGTGACTCTTCCAAGGTTTGGTGCATTCTTTTGGTGATATGTGGTAACATCATAGCCAATTGCTGTTTTGCATTTATGACTATAACACTGTTCACCAATGTAATACTGTACACCTCAAGGTAAAGAAAATCATCATTAAAACAACAATTTTAGCATTATGACCAGCGTGTTTTATTTTCTTTTATCCGGACTGTCACAAATATGTCTCAGTATAACATAATTTGTAAATAAAAATAAACAAAAAGACATGTCAGCCTTCTGCATAATTTGGAAGTTGTTTGTGTTTTGGCAACTATGGCAAAATATCATAATTCACAGATATAAAAATGATCTGCAGTCTTTTAGGACCTTGCTTACATTTCCTGATTGGATTACTCGCTGTCACTAATACATCACTTAGAAATAGAAGGCCAGATACGTTTAATTAACAACCATGAGAAATATATCTTCAAAATAGTTTGCATAAACAGTTTGATAAAAGGCCAAATGTGATGACAAACCAAACAAATATAATAACAAACAATATGTTAATAAAATCACTAAATGTTTCAAAGAAACTAAATGAAATATAAACAAAGAGTCCAGACAGTATTCAAGCTCATGTCTCAAAAATGTTAATTTCTCAAAAAAAAAAGTTTAAATTAATTGAAAAGTTAAAACCTTAAAAATGGTGCTAGCAATTACAAAAATGCAATTTTCCTTCAGGGATTAATACAATGTACCAGAACAAAGGGGAAAAGAACCAAACAAACAAGTATCAACAATAAATTCTAAGTGCTATACTTACATGCATGACCCCTATTTAATAGTAATAAAAAACACTTGCAAACATAATGAACTTGCAATAGATTTATCACGTATTGTGGCAGTGATTTTCAATTGAAAAGAACAAAAACATTTACTCCAGGAAAAGGCCTGGCATTTGATTCAAAATAGGTTCTGTTAAAGTACAAAAAGTACACTTTTTATTAAACATAGTGGATCCAGGTTCAGACTACAACTTTCAGGCCTTGTGCAGTAGTGTTTTAGGCTACTTCTCCTGCCAACTCTACCTCTCACTTTAACTTTAGTCCCTCTCCCTTACTTATGTCTGGGGCTGTGTTATGTTTCAGTCTGTAATTAGTTCACCTTAAGTATCCGAAATCAATCCTAAACATGTATATATCTGCAAATCTAAATAAAGAAACACATTAAATTCTATCTCACTACATAAAATGCTGACCTTTCCCAACAGTAAGTTCTTCAATAGTAACTTAAATGTTGCTGTTGTTGTTTTAGCAACCTCACAGAAGGCTGCCATAAAATTGTATAGGTATTTTTTTATTTTGGTAGTCAGGTAAAAACACAACATGAAAAAGTATCATGGAATCTCATCGCCTATCAGATTGGACTGTTTGCTGCTAGTTTTCGGATGGATTGCACTTTTTATTAATCCATTCACTCTGCCATTTTTAGTAAAAGACATAAACTTTGTATTTCCCTCTTTGGGCTATTATTATTGTACCTCCTTAATACTGCAGCTAAAAAGTAAAACATGAGATAGTTTTAATGCAAAATAATCTTAAAAAGACTTCTGACTATCTCTTTAGCTTACCTATTGAATATTGAATAAAAATAAACCTCTAGTGGCGTACTGCAGTTATAAAATGTCATTACAATAATCATCAGTACTTTTTTTGTAATAAAAGAGAACCTGAGCATAGTTTTCCAGTCAAAGTAGTTTTCATCAATAATTTACTAAGCTGTTGGGGATCTTTTTTTGTTTGTCTGCAAGCAATGCATAACATCACAAAAAGCATCAATAATAACAGTACAGAATAATATTAAAAACAATAATATTCACGGTGTTGTGAAGAACCAGCTTGTATTCACAAAAGGAAGAAATAAAATAATGGTTATGCTGAAAAATGAAAAGGTGTGAGTCTCCAACGTTTGATACACCTGATGAAGGCTATACAACCAATATGTTCTGTCTCCAAACTTCCTTTATTCAGTAGTGGAATAGCCTTTATTTTTTTCTTAATAATAATAATAATAATATGGCATTATTTTCTGAAAATTTCATATTATTTTCCAAAATTGCTAATTCCATTTCCATGTTGTGTAAATCCCAAGTGAATCACTGCAGCATCAGGAGCCACTCCAGGGTAAGTTACAGATAACGTGCCATACAGAGCACACCACACCTCATACCCAATCTAGTTTAAAGATGGAAATCTGTTATCACACCTAACACATGGGAGAAAAAAATAGAACATATGAAAAAAGCACTGCACTAATACATGTAAAATGTGCAAACTCCACAATGGACATGTGACACAGTAGTTGTAACCACTGTGCTGACATGCCATTACTACTACTATTACTACTAATAATAATAATAGTTTAACATCTGTGGCAGAACGACGGGCATTAAGCAAACTCCTGTCAATCATGAATAATCCACTGCATCCACTGAACAGTGTCATCGCCAGGCAGAGGAGTAGCTTCAGTGACAGACTGAGGAGATCGTTCCTCCCCCACACTATGCGACTCTTCAATTCCACCCGGGGGAGTAAATGCTAACATTACTTAAAGTTATTGTCTGCTTTTTTTTTTTTCCATTTATTTTCATTTTTATTATTATTATTTAATTTAATATTGTTTCTTTGTATAAGTATACTGCTGCTGGATTATGTGAATTTCCCCTTGGGATTAATAAAGTATCTATCTATCTATCTAATAGTAAAATATAACAGCAATACAGTCTGATTGGAGATTCTCTCTGTTTTATGTGTCATTGAGACTCAAAACAGCAATACAAAAGAACGCATTGTGAAGTTCAAAGGACACAAAGAGAACTACTGTATATCTCAGGACCAGTTAAAACTGTTAGATGCTTCAGATTCCTTGGATTACAAGTCTTTAATATTTAGATTGAACCCACCACACAGAGGTCAATCAGCAGAAGGTCATTTTTACTTTTTAAGGAACATGGAACAAATACCTGGATACTTTAAAATTTCCATCACTGTGCTATATAAATTATCCTGACTAATGGTGGCATTGTGTTGTAGGATAGCATAAAGCAAAAAATTACTCATTCAAAAGGAAGTGAGAAATACTTAAGATATCTGATTTACCAAATACTGAGGTGGGCTGGCACCCTGCCCGGGGTTTCCTGCCTTGCACCCTGTGTTGGCTGGGATTGGCTCCAGCATAACACCCCCCATGAACCTGTAGTTAGGATATAGCGGGTTGGATAATGGATGAATGGATGGATTTACCAAATACTGTAGACGTCACATCAAACTCCAGTTAAAAAGCCTTAAAATTAATACAGGAGTCCAGCCATGAAGGATCAATCTATTTTCATCCCCTTGTCATGGCAGATTGCACCACAAACAGAAATGAAAAACCTGAGATCACTGAGTAAAAAAAAACAAAAAAAAACCAAATAATAATTTTTACTACCCAAGCGTTATGTACTGAGGATAGGTGAAAGCTCTCTGGTTATTGGACTGCTTTCTTTTACCATATCACAATATTTTTACCATTATTTCCGTGTTTTGGATAAAAGTATTTGCTACATAAGCAAATGTAAATGAATAATCGTGTTTTCCAATTGTGTGGGCGGAGTAGTGGCTCTGAGGCTAGGGATTTGTACTGGCAGTCGGAAGGTTGCCGGCGTGAATCCCGTAAACGCCAAAAGTGACTCTACTTCATTGGGCCCTAGAGCAAGGCCCTTAACCTGCAATTGCTCCGTCCCAGGTATGATGTTAACCTGCATCCAGCCCTGCATGTAGGCCCTCCAACTGCAGGGAAAGACCTGGTGGTTGGTGACAGAATTGGCACTCCAGCCACCATAAGAAACCTCACACTGGTTCCATTCCATCTGAACTGGTGTGGTGCTGAGGTGTCACCCATTGCATGGTTGCACTTGGGTCCTAATCTGTGATCCTGAGTTGGTTTGTAATATGGTGGGTGCGGCAGTGCGCTGTATCAGTGTGTGCTCCTAACCTCTCTCTCTCTCTTACTGTACTCTGTGGTTTGGTACTTTCCATGAACTGAATTCCCCATTTTATTTATTTCATTCTTTTGATGTACAGGTTAGGTTAGCTGGCAACTCTAAATCATCCCAGCGTGAGTGTGGCCTGTGTTTGACAAGTGCCTTATCCAGGTTTGTCTCCCACCTTACACTCAATGTTGCTGGAATAAGCATTGGAGTTATGTGAATGAGATATCCAGGTATAAAAATAAATTCAAGAATGGAATACTACTGAGAGCTGCAGGTTTTATATCTGTTTTCACCTTACCCCTGATTCCTTCCTCTGATTTATGTGGGGGAGGGCAGCTCTCCTGTGTGATTAAATGTACCTAACACATATAAAGTACAATATTAAGAAAAGTAATCAGTAACGCAGTGCAACAAATTATGCACTATTATTCTATTAATTATAAATTATGCACCACTGTTCCATTAACTATCGAACTGATTTAATCCAAGTAAGGGTCAGGGGTTTATGGTCATTAATTAACCAAGCATTCATGTCTTTGGGTTGTGGAAGTACCCAGGGGATGTGAAGGTTTGATAGGAGCTACAAGGCTAAAACTGAAATCCAGTTTTCTAGAGCCGCTAGGCTGCAACATTATTTACTGCACCTCCAATGTTTCCTAGCACATTGTATCACCTTTCTGTATATAATAAACACTTAAAATAAGAGTAAATAAATAAAATTAATATCTAATATCTATCTACCCATTTTCTGAATTTGCGTTTTCCACCACTGAGTGACTGGAAGCCAGAACTTCATTGGGTGCAAGGTGTAAACCAGTGCTGGACTGGACATCAGACTATCACACATCAGACCATTTTAGAATTGCTTCTTAAATCTAATACAAATGGAGTACCTAAAAAGAGCAACTTGAATACGGTAAGACGTTACATGTCATTGTGATATCTACCTGTTTAACTCCATGAAATTACTCGGTCCCAGTGGACTGATTTTGTTTACATATGCCACACTTATTCTTCAAGGAAATTTGTTGGGAAAGTTTACATTTCATTGAGATGTATTGAATAGAGTGCACTGTAAACATTAATATCTGAAAATTCTCATATCAAAGCACTGCTGAATTTTCAAAGCCATCTTTGTTTTTACCAACCTCCATTACTGAGTATCAATTTACTGTTTCAAATTTACCTTAAGAGAGGCAGTTCAACTTGTACACTTTATATATTTTCCTCTTTTAGCTGTCTGATAACCACTCCTGATGGGAAAACAGATCACTAAATCAAGTTATTGAAGTGGTAGCTGAGTTGCGCATGTGGCCAGGAACATGCCTTAACATCAGCAGTTTTTGTGCAAACCTCTCCTACATCAACTCACTTCTCCTACTGCTTCATGTTGTACCAGGTCAACTAAATGACTTTCATAATTATAAAAAATTATAAAAAAACAAAAAATTGCACTTAGCCCATCTGGAAATACAAAATTGTTCCATAATGAAACAGCAAAGAACAGCATTTCTTACTTTCAAGTGTCTTCTACATTGGTTCCATATTTTGACTAAGTGAAACACAGCTTTAGCCTGAAACTTCAACAAAAATGTTAAACTTTCCATCATGCTCTTCTTAAAAAAGTTTAGCATTTAAGAAAATAATCAATTACAATTAGCCATAACCTCACCACATCCCACAACTAACAGCAGTACAAAAATGCAACTTTTACATTGCTTGAGTTAGAATCTCATGCCTCTGAAAACTATTTCAGCCTCCTCAAGCCTATCTGGGTTTGGTTTCTAACTTCATAATAATGTAAAATGCTGTTAAAAACAAATATTTTATATACTCTTCTAATACAAATCATGTACTTCTGTTATCACTGTTACTTCTGGATATAACTCAATATTACAAAAGTATTTATTAATGAAAATCTTGCATTTGTCTCTTTGAAGAAGTAATAAAAAAATTTTAAAAATTAAGAAAAATGTTTCATCTATCAAAAAAGATGAGTCCCCAAATGCACTGAATGTTATGCCATGTGTACAGTTTCTAATTTGTTTAATATGGCACAGAGCATTATTTGTTACTTTGTAAATACTGTTTGAGCAACATAGACAATACATATGAATCAATAAACATTTCACTCTACATTCGAAATTAATTAAAAAAAATAACTTTGCTACAAAAGAAATGATACTTAGACTCAGAATCTTGCTAATATCATAAACTGCAATTGTAGCAAATGTAGAACTAAAACAGCTATTTTATTGGTCAAAGTGTGGCAGGTCTATCCTGCTTTACATTCAACTTTGGCCATACTTGTTTGTTTAGGGAAATTCTTGTCATAGATTAATGTGAATGATTTGCCTGTAGCTCAGTGTCTGTTAAGTTAATTTCATTAAACCTAGATCACTGAAAAGCAGCACTTCCAGGTGAATGTTTATAATGGCCAATTAATGTTGTACTTTTTGATTTTAAAGCCATGGAGCAGTATGCTCTCATAAAAAAAACATAAAAGAATGTACTCAGTTTCTCCTATCAGTGAATCACCATTTCTTGTAAAACCAACTTAGTGTGATTAAAGCATTTCCTTTAGACATTCCTGTGAGAAATTAAATAAACTCATTTAATCGAATACCAGCTGGTGGCAAATCTGATGCAACCCATGCAGTGTGTACATAGACAGCTGTTGCTTCCAAGACATCCTTTTCCCATTTGGCACCACCGCTGCCAGCACAGTTATAGCACTTGATCATCTCTGTCAGATTGTGCTTGTGCCTGGTTTTGGAAGAGCAGAAAGACATTTTAGTACATTTGTATATTTTTACATTTGATCACAACAGTAAAACTAACAAGATGCCTAATTATCAAGGTGTGTTTCATTAGATTCAACTATTATAAGAGGTGGATTATTTGCTTTAATTAAAACTTCACTTTTTTTTTTTTTTAGTTGACAACTTTCATTCAGTTGTGTGGGATAGAAGCACTAGTCTAAATCACAATGTGGCCAGTTCGGTTTTTGCTTCTATCACACTATGTAATCCTTGAAACTCCCTTAGACTGTATACCAACAATTGTACCTTATCCTGATTTTGTAAGCTGCCTTGAATAAAGGCATCAGCCAGATATAAGCAATATTTTTAAAAGTTTAGATTCATCACATATATATATCAGATGCACAGCCCTGTGAACAACACTCAGTTAAAATACAAGTATAGATTATACTAATTACTATATACAGAACTGGCATATATATAAATATATATCTGTTAAAACAGACAGAGAACAAGGTATAAACTGATTAAACATAAATGGCAACCAACAATATTGACATAGACACCGACATATCAGTGTCAAAATAATTTTTACACCATTTAGCCAAACACAACTAGCCAGTTTATATACACCTGACATACACCGAAACAGTCAAGTCAAGGTCTGAAGGTGTCTATCTTACACTTTTCAATAGTATGTCTACAGGAGGCAATTTGTTCCATAAACATACAGTTCTCTGGTTAAATAAATATTCTCTAATTTTTGTACAAAATGTATTCATCGAAAAATCAATTTAGAATGTAGTGTTTCCATTGGAAAAAGTATTTTAAGTAAAAACCTAGAAATTACATTTTACTCCTTTCTTAATTATACATGCTTTAACATGCTTCCCCTTAGTCTCATCAGTTTGTTAAGGAGTAAAAGATTCACCTCATTTAATCTTAGCTCACAGCGCACACGTACACGGTAACCCTGGAGTAAGGGGAGTAGCTGTAGCTTTTCAATGGACTTTCTCCAATATTACTAAGATTTTCTCATTACAAACTTCATTTGCTTCTACCCAGAGTTCAGCAGCATGACCTACAATTTCTAGAGCTGCACATGGAAAAACCAGGCAAAATGATAGAAGGTAAACTTTGGTGATTTCAAAGGTAAAACAAGGCAGGTTATATTGTGAGTGAGATATCATTGCAATTAGGTGGTATAATTTATTTTATATAATTAAAGTTGTAATATTTATGCTGGTAATTTCACACCCTGTATCCTTCAGTTATTTGCGTTAAGGATTCGTTTTGTAATTTTTGTTTAAATGATGTATGCTTTTCTTTTAAATTACTTATTAGTTATCAATCATTTCATACATTTATTAATTCTTTCTTATTTATAGTAGCAATAATATTTTTTTCCTCTGTATTTCATACATAGCATACTAAGAATTTACTAATATGGCTTGTGGTGTATGGCCGGCTGTTCATCCCGGCCAATACCCACAAGCCGCCAGGTGGAGCCCTCCCTGCAGTATGGAGGTTCCCCGAAGACCAGCAGGGCATCATGGACATTGGAGTTTTTATACACAGCCCTGCTGGATACCATGGGGACCACTAGAAGACGCTGCAGGGAGGAACAGTGTTTATTTACCCTACGCTCCAGAAGTACGTCCGAGTCACATGGACAAGGGGGTTGACGTACTTCCGAGGTGAAGAAAAGGACTTTTGATCTGACCCGGAAGTGATAGAAGATCACATGGACTGGGGATTGGAACACTTCCGGGTCAGGGAATATAAAAGGACTGTGGCAGCTCCCAGACGGCGAGCTGAGCTGGGTGGAAGGGTGGCAACGCATCTGGTAGTGGAGGATTGTATTATTGTAGTTATTATTGGTTTGTTTATGAGTATTGTGGAGGAGAGGGTGTTTTGTGCACTGTGTAGAATTAATAAAGTCAACATTTGGACTTTTTCCTGGTGTCTGGAGTCTTGGACAGGGTTTCAAGGGAGCGATAGCGATCTGTCACAGGCTTGTCTAATTTACTATCATATTCACACAAACTTTTAAAATATTTAAAAGCTGGATCTTTAATTTATTCAATTTTAGTATGAAGTTATTATACTCACATTTTACATAAATTTTAAATAATAAGATTGTTGTTTTCACATGTGGCTTACTGTATACTGCAAGGGATGTGCACATCTGTAACAACGTAAGAGACCTTCTGACTAATAGCGTAACACATACACACACCAGCCACGTATCTTTTACATACAGTTTATCATAAGTTCCACAATTAAATGGAATTTGGAATTATTGCACAGCCATGGCACATTGAAATCTGTGTACATAATCTGCTTTCATTTATTCATTCATTAACTCATTCATTTATTCACAAGAAGTAAGCAAACTGTAAAAAGACTGAAACGGAAGCTTTCAAAAATTGATTATGAACCAATATACGCGTATGTTACCAAGACTAAAGCACACTCAGACTCATTCATATGGAACCCATTTAGTGTTTCCTGTTAACCAAGCATGCACAACTCTGAAAGGAAATCTGAGTTCCTGGAGAAAGCCACACAAACACTGGAAGAATGTGCAAACTCTATACAAATGACCTCATGATTCAGACCAAGCACCTGTGAGGCAGCAACACTATTCATTGCACTATGCCACCTTGTTGGTTTCTCAATAAATTTTTACTACTTCTTGAATAGGTCATAGTACCGGTTTATTTTTCTTTAATGAACCTGAAAACAATATTGTTGAATGCTTCTTGGGAGTTAGCAAAGAGATTTAGAAAAAAATCTGAATTTTACCGTACTTGATAGGATTATTGAGATTACACAAGAACCTATTGGAAATTCTTGCTAACATCTTTTGTAAAATATACTGTACAAGGGATAACCATCTCTATCTATAAAACCGTAATTCTTTCACTTATACAGTATATGAGGACTAAATTCTTTCACTTATACAGTATATGAGAACTAAAATTGTGAGAGCTTGTCATTTAATTGTATATTGCTATGCATAAAATTACAAGATCTGAGCAAACAGTTTCTGGTGGCATGGAATTGCTATGGGCAGGACTAACATTAGTACTGCAGCCTCTGTGTGGCAGTGACTAGAATTTGACCCATTGTTTGTTCACCATGTGTGTGTAGTTTGCATATTCTCTCCATGCTTGTGTGTTTTTTGGGGGCATTTGGTTTCCTTCTAAATTCTAAAAACATACATTCTACAGTGGAAATTCTGAATTGGCTTGGTATGAGAAAATCATGGAGTGTTTGAAAGTATGACCAACAACTGATTGCTGTCCTTTCCACAGTTGGTGCTTCTGCCTTATGGCTGGTACTGCTCTGATATTCTACCTCATGATCATGTCCTTGAAAAGTAAGTTCAGAAAATGGACAAATTTAAAAATTCTGTGCTAAACAGAAAGAATCATCAGTCTAAATACTACTTAGAAAATTTCATTTAAATTGCATTTTAAATCATTTATGGTAAAAATTACTATTTTGTATTTTGCTGCAAGACAGTGGTGTATGTAATGATGACTAAGTTTAGTTTATCACTTGACTGTTTCATATTGTGATTTTCGGTCATTCTGACAACGGGGTAAGGACGAACACACATTCCCATGGTTCTATTCTCTCTTTATGGTACCCACACTATTTATTTAGAAAATAACATTGGGTTAAGTCTGAATAGCATTTCATTGAGCATTCCGAAATGCATGTTTGAAAACAGTTAAATTGTATTGTCATGTTAGTCAGCATCTTAATTTAATACCATTCTGTAGCTATCAATGAATGGCTATTTAGTACATATCTGGCATACATTTTTGGAATGATCTTGTATTTAAACTTGTTACTTTTAATTGTAGCCTTGAAGGTTTGTAAAGCACATGTGATTGTTGAAAAGCATTATACAAAATAAAGACTTCTTCATTGACTGATTAATATGGAAAACACCATGAATTGCACTGTGTGTTCAAATGGATCATTGCAGTATTTATCACGAGAAAATAAACCATTTTTAACAAGCTGTGCTGCATATAGGTTGCTCTGAGAAATTCTGGACGCAAATAGAGAACACCATATTACCAAATCACCCCTTATCAAAACCAGAGAGAACCTGGGAGCAAAAGTGAAACCATAACCCAACACAGTGGACTGTTCATCTTGAAGCAGTCTGTACATATACAAGAATACTCATGCTGTATACGTTTTTACTGTTTGAAAAACAAAAATAATTGATTTTTAAATCATTTGCTCATTTCATTTTGGCAAATAGTTCCTCCCACAAGGAGATTCAATACATTCATTCACAGCTTTTAATTTCTACATTGCAATCCAATCTTTTTTTTGACATAAATGTGCTAACATAATAGGTAGGGCTGAATATTAGTATTAGGCCTTGGGTGAGACAAACCCTATCACAATACAATATAGCAATTCACAAACTGGTGTGTGAAACATGAAAAAGTAAAATGTGTATGTAATAATTAACTCAATTATTTAGATATTTTCATAATCATTTTCATAGGATGAGTGGCAGGATGACACACCATCTGACACATAAGCAGCTGTTTTTATGTTCCTTGAAAGGGACGTTTATTGTACCTTTAAGAAAAGACCCTGATCAGCTCCAGGTGTTAACCTTGATCAGACTCCAATCATCCTCTTCGTCTTTAGGGGGGTGTTGGATTGGATGTTAAGGAAGATGTAAGATAGATAGCCGCTACAGATCTTAGATGTATGTATAATCGGATGTTACTAGAAAGGATGTACGTCAATGTATACCTGTACATGTAACTAATTAGCTCTGCAACAAAATAGCTCTGCAACAAGATCTACTTGAGCTATACCCAATAAATAAACTTTGAGGACATTTATCCCTTGGCATATCGGCTCTACAGATATGTATATGAAGGTATGAAGACAGGTATGAAGACTAAAGTAGTGAATGTTATAATGTTCAGGCACGTTGGGTTCCTTAGAAAAGTGCTTTACATTTTAGAGAACTTTCAGAGACATTGATATCTTTGTTTGCACACTCACATAGATTTCCTCCCTCACTAACAGTCCCCCATACAGGCACAGTTTTTTGCAGGATGTGTCAAACAATCTGAAAAGCCAAGAACAGAAATTCTTTTGTGATCTGTGACAAGTCTCCTAATATTGACCGAGCAAGTCAAAACAAATTGGACTTATTTAAAGACTTAATTAATTTAAGATTACTATATTTATTGTACTTGTAGGTGGCTCTACATCAAGGGTCAATTTAGACTTGCAGTTGAAGCAGCTAGAACACAACAGTGTTCCTTCGGAATATACAGGATGTGAAAATGATTGAATGCAAATATTAGTTTATCTAAATCATTATTTGTCAACGTAATATTAGCGCTTTGACATGGTGGTTCACTATGTAGCCCTCCTGCCTCACAAATCTAGCATCCTGGTTTTGAAACCCATGCCAGGACATATTCCACGTGGAGTTTGCATGTTCTTTCTGTGTTTTTATGGGTTTCCCTCCTGCATACCCAAAAATGTGCAGTTTATATTAGGTGGAGATTCCAAACTGACCTCTTTGGATGTGTGAGTGTGACTAGATGCACAAGTAAGCCCTGCAATAGATTGCAACATATTAAAGACTGGATTCCATTCAAAGCTTTAACGCTGCATTAGAATTAAGGAGGGGAGCTTTACAATAAATCTGAGCTTGAACTTGAAATATTCATTAAGCAAGACTGAGAATTCAATGTTATGCTACTTTATTTGGGGTAAAAGGCATGGAAAGTATTTCCAAAAAATATTTTCTGTGACAGAAATTACTTGAAGTAAGAGTGCTATGTAAGGTGGTTGCTTCACACTTCCACAAGGCGGTTGAATTATCTCTCCCCCTCTCTCCCCCTTCCTCTCTCTCTCTCTCTGTGTCTCAGTTTAGCAGAAATGCATTCAGAGCAGTAGTAATTTTCCACTTGGCAAGTACAGTATTGCCACTTGAAATAGAATTTTGAAGAAAAAAATGAAGACACCCACAAAACGAAATGAGCCAAGAGAAGCTGCTCTCTTATTTAAGGAACTCTTTAGACCTTTGTAGTCAGGCAGGCTGATTAACTGCAGCTTTAGTCTCCTCCTCAACCCTTTGCTTCCAACATGTCAGGCTCATTTAGTTCATGAATTTGTAATGCTACTAATAACAATGTTTGGAGCTTTGATTGCAATTAAAAAGAAACTATGACCTTGCTTTCTTTTTAATACACCACAGATAATGTAGTACAGCATGTACTCATGTACTGACATGACTGACCGCATGCGTTATGCCACGTTGCACAGCATTAGGTGGAGCTATAATGCTACAATGACTAACAGAAAAGCATCCAGACTCTCAGTTTACTGATGTTAGTACAGAAATAGCACATTGCCCACAATCTATCATGAAAGCTTACACTGCACATATGACCACTAAGCACTGCTAATAAAATTTCCAGGTCTGCCACTAGGAAGCACAAAACCTCTCTATTCCCAGACTTTTACTGAAGCTCATGTCATAAAGTTCTAGCTACACTTACCGGCTTCTTGATCTTTATTCTGAATTCTATTTCAACAATCCAAAACACTCAGGATTCAGCCTGTCTGTTGGTCCTCTAGATTGAACCACTGGAACACTAGGCCCCCGTTTCCCAGTTTTTTATTCTTAAAACATTAGTCATAGTTTCTGTATTCTTGACCACTAAACTGAACCAATAAAATCTCCCAAGTTACCTGATCAGTAAACCGTACCTTTCAGCATTTCTGTGTCTTTGGTCACCAAATGACTAGAATTAAATCTTTTCAACAGGGCACAACATTACATTTCACCATTTCACTGTATCTGCTAATTTGCATCATAGGGGGTCAAGCTGTAGCCAATATCTTTCATTGCCACCTTCTTTAGGTCACTTTGAATCAGTAAATGAAGCAACTTTTCCCTTCTAGCTCTACAGATAAAAGAACAGTGAAGCAGCTCTGTTTCACTATTGCTGGCAACATCTAGTTTGATCCTTTACTTTGTCAGGGATGCCAAGGGGTAATGACACGGCCGGGAAGCCGTGAGGGACCGGAAGAGGGTCAAAGCCCACCCTGGATCACGGCGTCCGGAAGAGGGTCAAAGCCCACTCTGGATCACGTGGGGGCCGCCTTCCTGGTTGCTCTAGGGGCCACGGGTTGAGGGCATGGAAGCCCTACCCTGTAGGGGCCCGTGGTCACCGCCAGGAGGCGCCCCAATGCCTTGGGGACCTGTTGCCCCAGCACTTCCGCCACACCAGGAAGTGCTGGGGGGAAGATTTTGGAAGACACCCAGAGAGCTGCCGGGAGGACAGCCGGCACTTCCGCCACGCTGGGGCGTGGCCAAGGGAGGAATGCCGGGAACACCTGGCGCTCATCCGGGAACTGTATAAAAGGGGCCGTCTCCATTCATTCGAGGCTGGAGTCGGGAGGAGGCGTATTGTGCACTGAACTGGGTCTTAGTGACCATTACTGTATTTGGGTCTGTGTGACCGTTGAAATAATTGTAAATAATTGTAAATAAACGTGTGGTGGTTGAGAAACAACATGTCCGCCTGTCTGTGTCCGGGCCAAGTCCACAACTTAAATACCCGTTATCTTTCACCTGTAATTATCCACTTAAAAAAGGAATTATGTTTTTAATAGCTAATATATTTCTAAACATGTATTTAGTCACACACAAGTACTTTTGAATCTCCTATGTATTGTATTTAATGCCTTGTTCTTTTACTGGACAAGCAAGTGAGTTAAATATTAGTTTAAACAACTAATTAAACTGGAGCTTAATCTTACCCCCAAAACAACAGACATATTACTGATATACTGGTATGTGTTAGGTCTACTTACTTACTGTTATTTTTTTTTTTTATATAGGATTCTCAACACTGTTTCAAAGAAACCTCCACAAATGGTAATAAGCATTAATCTGTCTTGCACTTTAAGTTCCTCCAAAAATCTCAAATTACATATTTAAAGTACCGACCCAATGTCTGTACTTTTTTTGTTCTATCTTAGAGAAGACATTATGTCCGAATGTACTTCTATTAGAATGATAAACTGCATTCACACACACAGTCACATTTATGGACATGCATAAACACACACACAAACACATACATCCTTGTCACATGTCATTAATCAGCTATGTCTTAGCACTCACAAAGCCGGATTGGTAGGAATCTGCCCTGGAAATTCATGTCACGTGTTCCTTTTTCCACTTAGTGCATTACAGTTGTGACCTGCTAATGGTGAAGGAATACAGTATAGTAGTTATAAATTGACCCATTTATTTTCCTTTAGTTTTGGGAAGCTGGTGGTTTAAACAATGGGATTTTTTGTGTTTACTCTCATAGACAGCTGCAATGATATTAAATCACAGAAGATTCAGACAAAGATTCTGAAGATGATGAACACTTTAGGTGCTTCCTACTTGAAATAAAAATCTTTAAAGTGCTATGGAAAGGTGTGCATCAAACTGTAATTAGCAAAGCTTGAAATTACTGAAGCCACTCAATAAATAGTGTTGAGTCAGTGACAAGATCCTGTTTGAATACAAAAATAATTAAAGCAGATCTAATCTCTGGTAACAGTGTAGTAATTGGTGGTATTAGAAAGGACGGAGTGAATCCCGAGGTATGAGAATGTAGCATTGGTACATTTTGGACAATTTGTTCATGAGTATTCTGCACTGTTTTTCACCAAAGACCCTTAAATCCACTGTGATTCTGGATAGATTTTTTCTTCTACTTTATTACATGTCTCCCAGAATTGACTGATAATAACTTTATTTGATCAGATATAAGGTATTCAATACAGATGCATTGCTATAATGAAAACTATGGGAAACTGTGACCATGTTTATAATTCACAAACAATTTAGAATTTGATTGTTGCCAAAAGGATAGATCTTTACAAGTTTACATGGTCAAACAAACTGTTCTTGACACACATTGGCTATAAGGATGTAATAATGGGATGATACTGATGGCAATGTTTGCTCCCATATTCATAAGGACAGGTATGAAAGACCAACACTAACAACACTTTAGATCTACTTACTATCCATGCATTAGATTTTCACAATGCCTAAATAAACAGTTTTCTCCAAATAATGAGATATGATGCTGTCAGTGGATCACCAAGTAATGTTTCAGAGTGTTCAATGGCTTCCTGGATGAAAAAAACATTCATATCATCTATGGTCATTAACCACTCACTATCGTAGACTGTGCCTGTACTAATATTGGACTCAAGCAGCCTGTAGTACTGTGGGCTTGTATCTAGTCAACAGCAACCATGAGTCTTGCTTTTCCCTTTAGACCAAAAGTCACTGCCTCACATTTGTAAATAAGGAAGACAAAAGCAACACTTCTATAGCAAAAGGTCAAAGGGTGGGGCACAATTGACTACAATAGCCAAACATCTCCCATTGCTTTTTATGACAGGCTTGCCAGTTAACATTTTAAAATAAGCAGCCATTTCTTAGGAACTTCCAACTGTGTGTGACACCTACTTTAGAGTCTGCTGCACAACTTTTTAAATAAATAATTGCATGCAGGGCTTCAAATGGGTGTGGGTGTGTGCAGACACAATTCACTCCGCAGTTAATTGGGGTACCTGGCCGGCCAAGCTGCACAGATGTGCAGAGGTAGGCAGATAAGTTGGGCACCTTAATTGCTCCTTAGAAGGAGTGGCTTGTCACACTTGCACCTAAATAAACTTGCTGGATAGAATAGCCTGCATGGGACGGAATGGGAGAAACTGAGAAAGAAAAGGCAGAGCAGAAACAGCTATGACAGCAGAGCATTGGGTGGAGAGGCAAGACAAGCCAGCCAACCAGTTAGTGTGGGTAAGGCAGCTTGGTTGTTCGGCACATGGAGGAGCGGAGGAAAGGTGCTCCAGGGGCACTTCGTCCGCACTGATTTGTATTAGTAGAGTTGGTTTGAATGAGGTGAAGTCCTGCCCCAGAGATTCGAGGTATGACAAGGGAATGTGAAGGATGATGGGAGGATAACCAACCCTAAGCAGTTTGGCAAGCACCGCTTGAGGGCACCTAAGACAGGGGTCAAGTGGTATGGACCACAGCTCCTGGTGTCCCTGCTAGCTGACTGAGCAATGGGTGAGCCTGGGAGACAAAGATGGAGTGGTGCTGGGCTTGTCTGATGGAACATTAAGGAACCAATGTCTGTGTTAGATTTACTCATGTTTGAAAGCTAGATTTTAGCTTGTGGACTTTCACACAATTTTTATAGATTAATTTAAGGATGTTCATTTTTGAGCATTGCACTATTTGACTTTGGACACTATTTTTTTATTGACTTTAATAAAAGCACTGATTCACTTTTGCACCTACCCCTTGTTTGACCTTATATGTGCTCAACTGCCCTGCTCATCTCTTTTATGGCATCGATGGCAACAGGTTCAAGAGGCTCCCAAACAGGTGTGGTAGCATGGAGCCAACCCACACCATCACCATGTGAACAATAATGGGCTGAATATATTACAAGACAGCATTCACAACAAAATGCAAAGCAGTTTGTATGAACAGCCATTTTGGTATTTCCTGATGGTAATGACCTTCATGTCTAGCTCTGTCAACCATATCTTTTTTTTACAACAACAACCAGTGTAACTACTGGAACTCATACATTCCAAACCCAATTAAGGTTCTCCAGGGAACGGGGCAAGTCCAGGCATCATTCAGTGAGGGGCAGAAATAGGCCCTAAGTAAAATACTGTCAGAGATTTGAAGGCAGGGTCCACATTTGACTAGTAATGCTAGACCAACATGGCACTTAGAGAGTGGAGACATGTTGCCTGTTGGTGAAACATGCAAGTAAGAATTTCATTGTACTCCCTACATGTGACAAACCTAAACTTGAAGTAGAACCTGAACTACATGTTTTTATTGTTGAAAAATTCCTTCTGGGTGCAACGTTTTTTGATATAATGGTAACACACCATACATGCAGAAACAAACAGAACATATTAGGAAAAGGAATTTTAGTCCAACCAATCTGGATTCTATACTTGCAACACTTTATAACATGGGTGTCGAACTCCAGTCCTGGAGGGCTGTAGTGGCTGCAGGTTTTCTTTCTAACCATTTGCTTCATTAGTGATCAGTTTTTGCTGCTAATTAACTTCTTTTGCCTTAGTTTTAATTAACTTGACTCAGGCCCCTTATTTGTCTCTTTTTCCTTAACTAGTAGCCAAACAATAATAAGACACAAAACAAGCTGCCACATGACCAGTTCACCTGTGCCCAGCACACAAAATCTCAAAATAAAGAAAGGTGATGGTATCAGTAAGGCTGATCTCTCAGGTCACCAAAACATTTTGACTTTGTTCTTAGAAAAACAGAAAAAATCAACAGTTTTGGAAATGTTTGCTGTGGCAGAATGAGAGCAGCAACAAGCCACGGAATTAAATAACAGGTTCAACTAACAGCAAAAACCGGCTTCTCATTAAGAGATTGGTTGGAGTGAAACTGGTTGGAGTTTGAAATCCCAGTTTAACTGGTTATCGTTTGGCTTGTTTCACATCTCATTTCTGTTTGGCTGTCATTTAATGAAGAACGGAATACATTCAGAGGACTGAATTCTTAAAAACAGAGCAGTTAAAATGAATGAAAAAGATGTTAATTAGCAGTGAAAACTAGTGACTGATTAGGAAAAGGGTTATAATGAAAACCTGTAGCCAATGCGGCCCTCCTGGCCCAGAGTTCGACAAACCCTGCTTTATAACTTAAGCAAATACAGGGTATACATTGAGCTTTTCTTAAAGCCAATGACCTTGCTCTATGCAATATTTTCCAAGGTGCTGTCCAACTCCAACACATGGCTAGGGAATGGAAACACCCTGGTTTACTTTTTACTTTCCCACAGCCTTGTCATTTGTCTGTGTGATTAGCCCATGTCTGCCTACACCTGCCATTTATATCATCATGCTTAAAATCATCAGTAAATATTGTTCACTTTTACCAAACTGACATTTCTTGACTGTGTAAAAGCATGGAAACCAAGCTGAGTGTCAAGCTTGTGTGTCAGAGCTAGACTAATCCTTGGTGCATTTCGAATCTACAGGTAAGATATTGCTAAAGAGAACCCTTATTGATCAAGTAGGAAAGTAACATGCGCTACACCCCAACCATTTTATCAATTTATTTTTATTGGATGAGGGAAAAAAATGTTCCTAACAAAACTGCTGTTTACACTGTACTGTACATTTTGTTAGCTCTTATGGCAGACATTCTAGCAACACCTTACAAAACAAGTCTTTCCTATTTTCCCATTCCCTTGCTTTATACCCATTTGGCTAACAATACATGCTTTATCTTATATTTCAGTTCACTTTTCCTGTTTTCCATTTTCCTATTCTACAGCCTTTCCATTTAGATGTTTTTGCAAGCTTCTATAAGATCTGCTCTCCCATCACATTTGGTTTATCAATTACTTTGTAAAATTCTTAATAACAAAGGCTACTGTGAACGGGGCTATATAAAATAAAGCTAAAGGCCTATATTTTTTTCTCATTGGTCAAATCAAATATATTACCAGATTAAAATAAACGTACTTTTTTGTTTGATAGTTATATTTTATTCTGCTCAGTTATGTTTCCATTGCTTGTTTGTATAACCACATAGGCAAGTCCTTTTCTTCATGAGACCCGCCAAGTTAGTAGCACGTAGCCATGTAATTTAAAAGCATTATACCTGAGTACATGACGCATTCTCAACACAAGCTGGCTAGGTACGCCTAAAATGTAAACAGACAGGCTAGGGAAGCATGGGTGATTGGCTAAGCAGAGGGGTGGAACAGCACATTTTCTCTAGAAGTGCCCTAGGCATTGCATCTTGTGATTCATAACGTCCTATACAGCCAAGCAGACACACCTTGCTTATACTATTATGTTCTCAACACAAGCAGGCTTCTGCAAGCAGCCACACTTTGCTTATTTTTGAGTTCTATCTACATGTATAGTCTGACATAACTATAACAAGAAATATCCACAGATGTATGTACTTTTGTCCCCAAGAAACACAAGAATATACAGACATACTGTTTGCAAGAAATTTACATCATTTGCATGGGAGTGAGAAGAATAACTATTGACATTAGAAAGCGTCCTGGGGCTAGACTGCACAATTTTCATGAGTTTCCACACAGTCCAAAAAGATGCAATTAGCTTGACTGGAGACACCCAGTTGCTTAGTATGTTATATGTGGGTATGTACAGTATGCCTTGCATTGAACATTCACATTGTTCATGGGGATACTGCCTTTTTTGGGTTATGGCTCCTGCAGTCATTGAAGGTGTGAATAAAGCATATGAATGGGTACAATTAAAAAGATAAATGCTTGATTTTGAAATTTTCTTGTAAAAAAACAAAGGGTGAATTGCATGTCCAGTTAACAACCAGATGCGTTAGTAATTAAAAATTCAGTTACTTCAGGGAATATTGAAAGTATAAGCAATGTAATTACAGCAGTGTCAAATATACTGTACTGGATGGATACTGCAAAATATATTAGTTGTATAATAAAATACACCATGAGACACCAGCAGAGGTATGTAAAAAAGACTAAGAGCATCTGAAAAAGTTAACTAGTGTATAATGATGGACTTCTGAGAAAGTAGAAGGCGCCCTTGTCCATTATTACAGCTGTGTGATATGATCAATAATCACAGGTGTGTTCTACTATAATAAAGAATGACAGAAACAGATATATGGAATGCATGCAATGGAAACTATGAGACCCGCTTGAGGTAGTGAGTCCTGCCTTTAGGTTAGGCTTTAAAAGCAATTCTTGTCATTTTTAGTATTTTGGCATATTCACTTACATATTCTGAACCTTAAATAACTTTATTTTTTTAATAGCATAACCAGAAAGACATGTTAACATTAATCAAATCGTTTTATTTTGGACTCATGGACTTTAATTACTTTTAAAGAAACATCACTTCACTTACCATTTCTATATCTATGCATATTGCATCCATTCCTGCAAACACTGAACCTGCTTAGTAAACCTTTTGCGTCCAAATGAGTTTTGTGTGCTGACAAGGAAATTCTCTAACTCCATATCTGTGTCTGTTATATAGTCTGAGAAAATTATGTAAAAAGTCAAAATTCTGACTGAGTTTATTTTTAAAATATAAAACCAGCATTAGTAGGTAAAGACTGTAAAGCCCTGTCACCTGGAAAGGTAAACTCAGCTCCAACTGTGTAAATCTCTGCGTTTCTCAGGGACAAATATGCTAGCGCCTTTGGAGGGAGGGGAAACAGAAGGATTACAGGGGGCAGAAAAGAAACTTGTGAACTCAAAGGCTAATTAACAATACAGTGTGAGTGTGCTCTGCCTTCAGAGGCTCATTTTTCATACACAAATCTAAACTATTTCACTGCTTACCAACAGACCAATATAATGCGAAGATCAAGAATATGATTCGAATTTACAAATAATACTGTAGAAAATTCATAATCAAAGGGAACGATTTATAGAAATCGTCTTTTAATAAAATAAACGTTCTGATGTGGCGAGGAAATGGAAATCTTCATAATGGGGCACGTGAGCCAAATGCAAGCAATATATAGTTTCGCACAGCTCCAAGTGGCATGAGGTGCGGAGAAATTGAGCTCAGAAAAATGTGTTAATCGTAGGGAAAGGCACAGTATAGAGAAAGGATGGCACATCACCACCCCTGTCTACTTTAAATACAAAGAAATACAACAGAGGCAAAGAATAAATTGACATGAAAATCACAAAAAAAAAACAGCATTGTGGGGTACTAAACAGACAGAAAAAAATTTTTTTTCAAAAACATTTGCCTAAAATGAATACCATTAACAAATTCCTTTATAACCACCAGGCTATTCTGTAGTCTAATTGGTGCACTACAGCTGGAGCGCTGGCACAGGGTAATACAGTGAGTCACAAGTGGGCATAAAATATGCCTCGTTATGAATTAATGTATTTCGTTTTAGTCTCTAAGATACTCTGTCTGGTAAATAGTAAGTTAAACGTAAGTAGTATATGAAGCTCAAATAAAAAGTGAGGTAAAAAAACATGTTTTATTAGCATGTGAAAGCCCGATGTAGCAGTAAGAAAAAAAAACATACCACAGTATCACCACTATGATAATATCGTGAATTTGATTTTAAACTTTTTTTAAGAAGCCTGGTTTTGCTCAGAATTAAGGTTTCTACGCATCCTGAAAAAACATACAACTTTGTTGTGTACACACTGCTCAACCAACACAGAAATCTGAAACTAAGACAAGGATGTGATATGGCCGAGAGTCACGGCTGGACAACGTCATACCAATTATTGTATACTGATTGATTACAAAGTGTTGAAACTGTTTACAAAACACAGCAACATGATAACAGGGTAGCAAAAACAACTGAGGTATAATACATATTATGATCACAGAAAAATGTAAGCTCAAAGAGTAATAAAGTGCAGTCGCCAAGGAGTTAGTAGCAAAACACACATGGAACTGGTTCAGCAAAATATTGTACTACAACATGCGGCACTAAACACACACCGTGGACGAGTTGTTATGTGATAGAAGAATGTGCAGCAAAAGGTGAAGAACGAGAGAGGAAATAACCCAGAACTGAATTCATTAGAACTACACTCAGCATATAAAGTAGAAACATAAGAAAGTGTTCAGGCATAGTGACAAGATGACTAAGAATTACAGAACAGTTTGCAATAGTTTGAACTGGAGCAACAGATTACTAACACATTTCAGTACATTTTCACTAACTTTTCAGTTAGGCTCAGTACAACAGACTGTATGATCAGCTCAAGACTAAAGAAGTTTACACTTTAAGCAATTCAGAAGGAATAAAAAGAGACTTTAGAAACAGACAAAGCAAACTGCCAAATCCTCAAGACCCTCTCCTTTCTTTCTCAGCGCCACCCACTGCTCAGTAGCCCGCCATGTGTTCAGTTCCTTGTATGATGCAACCCTCATATGGTGTTAAATCAAGCAGTGTACAATTTGACTTAACTCTCCCAAAAGTTCCTTGAAGCTTTCAGACATTAAAAGGACTACTATTCTTTCCTGTACTCACCCACATTGAACGACAGTTTTCTCTGCCCTTTAAAGTCGTTTTTCTGTGTGTGTGTATAATTTGAAATCCAATAGATGCCCTCTGCTTGTGCTTTATTGTCATTCAAGCCGTCAATTCTTCGCTGCAGCTGCTTGCGTGGAGGAGGAGAAAGAGGAGGAGCGGGAACTGACGAGGCCACCCCCTCCAACACCCCCCCCCCACCCCTTTCTTAACTCTTTTCTTTCCAATACTCTTACTTGCTATCTCCAAGAAGCAACAGTGTTAATGTTTGTGAATGAGAAAACTGAATCTCTGTGGCTCTATATCGATTCTCAGGAGGTTGAATAATATAAAGAAAGACAAACCCAACCTTGTTTCCAATGGGAAAAAATAACAGCAATGCCAAAAATTAGGTGAGTACTGTTTTAGGAAATGTTCCAAATCCTTTTTAAAACAGAATGATAAGTTATCCTGAGACAAATATTTAAATATTAGTGTTTAGAGACAAATTCCTAATTTGTTGTTTTATAATTCTTTTATTTATTGGTCTCTTTTAGAGCTTGTTGTTTAATGTTACTGTGTGGAAGTTTGGAAGCTCTCCCTATTTCCATATATGGTTTCTCCGGACACCCCTGTCATCTTAAAGACATTCAGGTTATGCACATTTACCAGGAATAAGTTGCCCTGAGCATCTGATCGTGCATGTTCCATCCAGGGTTAGTTGCTACCTGATGTCTAGTGTTGTCAGGAAACACACCAGCCTCCTGTGGTCATCCATTGGTGTAAATGATTCCAGAATATGCATTATACTAATGGATTTTTGAAAGTGATATTTGGTATATGTTTTGTTTTTCTACAAATCTAGCAAATGGAGAAGGTGATGAAACTTGTAACAGTTATGATAAATAGACATTGTGTTCAGAAAGTTAGAAACCATTTTATGATCATTTACACCTTTGCTTGATGCTGAAGACGGACTGCTCTGATATTTTTAGAAACATCAGAATAATGAAAACAGAAACAAAATGAACACAATGTGCCACAGCAGCAGGTCACAACTTTGCTGTACTGTATTGCTGTTAGAAAACAGAAGCATGGATAGTCAGTTGATAAATATATGGTGGGTGGATGGATGCATTAGAGTAGTATTGCACACTATATAAGTTGATGTCACATTGTTTAAACATAGGTAATACTGACAATAATTGTACAAAGCATATAGTGTCCAATCAATTTACACAGTGCTTGGCACCCTGCCCGTGATTGGTTCCTGCCTTGTGCCTTGTGTTGGCTGGGATTGGCTCCAGCAGACTCCCGTGACCCTGTGTTCGGATTCAGCAGGTTCGAAAATGGATGGATAGCCTGAACAATTTCAGGGAACTTTACAAAGGAAGCAATTTAAAAACACAATAGCAAGCTAATAAAGTCATGAGTCAGTCAGTCAATCATCTTCCAACCCGCTATATCCTAAAACAGGGTCACGGGGGTCTGCTGGAGCCAATCCCAGCCAACACAGGGCACAAGGCAGGAGCAAATTCCTGGGCAGGGCGCCAGCCCACCGCAGTAAATTCATGAGTAAAATGAAAAATATTTTATATTAAATACAAGTGGTATGGTGGTACATAATTTAGCACCTGCTCAAAGGATGATCTGATCTCAATTAGGATTTTCTGCTGCTCTTCCAATATATGCAGGTTAGGTCGATAGGTGGCTCTTTCAAGGACTGGTACACTGTTTGATGCAGATCCTGCTTTTCTTCCATTGCTGCCAAGATAGGCTTCTGCCCACTGCAATCCTATATTAAAATCGGCACCCAGGGTTGCTTCCTGGCTTGTTTCTAGCTATGACCCTTAAACTGGCTAAGTGGGTTAGAAAACAGAAGCATAGATAGACAGCTGATAAATGTATGGTGGATGGACTGATGCATTCGAGTACTTTAGAGTGCTGTGTTTTAGAACAGCATCCAGTGCTTCTTTCTAAATTTGAGCTGATGCTGCTGAGATACAGTCCAAATCTCAATGACACCCCAATCATAAAAGAATATTATGAAACAAATGGTAGGCAAATACACTAAGTAATCTATACAACACACAATACAAGTTACAAGGGTAAAAATAAAAGATGTACCATAAAAAGAAAAGACTCAATCTACAAAATATTCAAACACCCCAATAGTAGTGTACCACACAGGGGTATATTCAGCTTCAGACTAAACAAATTAAATAATCAAATTTGTAACTTAGTTTGATTGAATGTTGTCCAAAAACTGTTAATTAACATCCATGACAGTCCTAATTCCCACAATTATTACTTTTACTGTAACTCATAACCATGACAAGGTCAAAATAAATAAAAGACTAGAAATGTGACCCAACAAGTACAACATTATGTTAGAACAAATTGGCATAATTTAATATCTGAATTGTGAGTAAATGACTAAAGTAAGATCTATCAAACCCATTGTTTTTCATCTAAAACATGTCAGGTGGTCACAGGGAAATCGAGTGAATAAAAAAAAACAAATTCTCTCTGTAAAAAGAAAAAGTAGAAAAAAAATAATAAAAGCCTTAAAACTGTAATTAGAAAAAATAGTTCTTGAGGGCACGTTATCTACAATGTTGAGATTAATTTACTCTCAATCTAATCCACCATTTTGCCAGGAATTCCATAGAAGAAATGCTCATATATCCATCACATTTTGTTTAATATTACTACTAACCTTTATTAATCCCTAGAGGCCAGCAAGGAACAAGTTCCTGGAGATTTTATAGACATCCTGATTTGACATGTTTCCTACTTGCCCGATGATATCCAGAGATCATTCAGGCATGAGAAAACAATTACTTAAATGTTATTAGTGTTTGCACATCGTTTTACAGGATAAAGCAAATATTAACTCTGAGAAGTATAGCATCATTCTCCTCTGCTAGTGTTTGATATCCTGTTTCATGCCATGGTGCAAATATGTTGCTTTGCCTCACATGACCCATTATTTATTGGCTACCCACAACATGGCAATATGAAAGAGCATAATAATATTATGCTCTTTTTTATAATGTTGAATTTCTGTATTATTGTATGCACCCTATATTGGGAAGTGGTTTACTGGAGAAAATAGATGCTCCTATTGTGAGATAGGAACAGAACTCATTTGAAAATGGGCACACTGACATATACCAACCATTTTAAAGTTGTCAATTAATGTACTCAGCTGACATGGAAACATTGCAAAACTCAACTGTGCCAACGAAAGGGCTAAGATCCAAACCCAGTCTCAGGAGCAAGAAATAAAATTTTTTCTTTATTCCAAAGCAGTACGTTTCCTAGTGCATGGTCCCAGTCTACCTCATAAAAGCACAAAGACTCCCAGTGCATTGCACCACTCAACCTCAAAAAATACAGGGATTCTTAGTGCATGGTCTTGGTTTCTATCTTCTTCTTCTTCCTTTGGCTGCTCCCATTAGGGGTCCCCACAGCGGATCATTTTCTTCCATATCTTTCTGTCCTCTGCATCTTGTTCTGTTACACCCATCACTTGCATGTCCTCTCTCACCACATCCATAAACCTTCGCTTAGGCCTTCCTTTTTTCCCTCTTCCCTGGCAGCTCTATCCTTAGCATCCTTCTCCCAATATACCCAGCATCTCTCCTCTGCACATGTCCAAACCAATGCAATCTCACCTCTCTGACTTTGTCTCCCAACCGTCCAAATTGAGCTGACCCTCTAATGTACTAATTTCTAATCCTGTTCATCCTCATCACGCCCAGTGCAAATCTTAGCATCTTTAACTCTGCCACCTCCAGCTCTTTCTCCTGCTTTCTGGTGAGTGCCACCGTCTCAAACCCATATAACATAGCTGTTCTCACTACCGTCCTGTAGGCCTTCCCTTTCACTCTTGCCGTCTGTCACAAATTACTCCTGACGCTCTTCTCCACCCATTCCACTCTGCCTGCACTCTCTTTTTCACCTCTTTTCCTCAATCCGCATTACTCTGTACTGTTGATCCCAAGTATTTAAACTCATCCACCTTCGCCAACTCTACTCCCTGCATCCTCACCATTCCACTGACCTCCCTCTCATTTACACACATGTATTCTGTTTTGTTCCTACTGACCTTCATTCCTCTCCTCTCAAGAGCATATCTCCACCTCTCCAGGGTCTCCTCAACCTGCTCCGAGCAAACATAAAGGAAACATCCAGGCCATTTTGTTTCACTTGAAAAATATGACCTTTAAGAAATTTAAAACTAACTTAGTCGGATGCTTCGGCAACAATCAAATAGGAACACTTCATTCATAGGTATTCTCTGATTGTGCATCTCCAGATGATTTCCTAGATCTATCAGAAGAGACTCTCACGGTACTCTCCATAACTCACAGAAATCTATGAGCAAAGTTATAATTGAAAGGAAGAGTATCCAAAAATTGCCGTTATCGTTTGGGAACTTAAAAAATGTATTTGAATTAAGGCTTTACTTAGTATTGTTCATTTCATGGCAAGTGAACAGCACCATGGTTTATACACAGATTGCATACTGTAAGTTCTATTCATAATTTGGCAGAGGTCATACTAAATGTATCATTTGTGTTGGATGCACTATAATAAATGCAACTAGGGTAAAGAAGTATTGGCAGTCACAACTGCAAAATTGCTATATTATGTTAAACGGTTCATCATTTAACACATTCATACTATTAAAATGTAATTAAATATTATCTGTTATTTATAATTATTATACTTAATGCATACTTATTAGTAATTAATATTAAATTCTATTATATAGAAGGTATCATATTTTTATTGAAAATATGCTACTGGATTTATTCCTTCCTTCATTTGTGTATTTACCAAATATAGTTAATCCAGTAATAATTAATGCGCATCTTATAAGGTTTCATTTCTTTTGTCTACCTCACTAAGTCCAATCAGAAGTGAGTTAGTGGTTGAATTTATTGGAGTCAGAAGTTCATCTTAAATGCTAACATTTTGTATTACAAGACCAAATTTATGATTTTAAGAAATACTCGTGCAATATAACATAGCCATTTGGCTGTACTATCTGCTTGCAGGTATAAACACAGCCTGTAGTTAAGCAGGCCGGCATGTATCTTTGTGAAGTGCTGTTAGAATACTACTTACAAGTTTTTCCTTTATTTTTGTCTTTATGACCTTAAAGAGGCATCAATATAAGCTACAATTTCTGACAATAGGTGTGCTATTTCTGACTTAAGTACTTGCCTCTCTAATGACTCACCATTTCTTTTGTTGTCAGTGTGGTCTGTAATAAAAAGTATCAATAAAGTGACGTGCTGTTGACATTTCTACCTTTATTGTGTATAAGGAGTGAGTCCTCTTGGAAATAAAGAAAACACACAAAGAAGAGATGAATAGAATCAATAGAAAATTCAAAAGAATTGGATTAACAAGCAAAACCCTAGGCCCTTCTGCCTAGCCATTACTTGGATTAAACCAAGGTCTCTTTGATGGGGTAACATGCACACTTTCCCACCTTTCAAAGTACAGTACCACCAAAAATACTCTGCTTTCTCACCTCCAACCTCATTCTACACATTTTACTTTGTCCTCTTCCTCTTACCTAAGAGCACCTAAGAGCTCTTACTGTAAGCTCAACTCACTGTTCAGAGTTTAATTAACTTTCTTATCATATAACAACTTTAAACTCCCAACCAAGATTATTTCTGGCCAAATTCTTAAATCACATCTAGGGTCAAGGCAGTCTTTGTAAGCTACAGTGAATCTAGGATTGAACTGCCACTATTTGCCCCTGGTTTCTTTGCAACCCTAAGCAGTTTACAGTTTTAAAAGAATTTTGTGGTCAATTCACCTATTTGCTTTATCTAAGAGAAACTAAATCTCCATTATGTCATAATGGGGCCATGTGTTGCTACCTAATGGACTTGAGATAAATGGCTATCCTCCTTCCAGTTCTCCTGCTTGCCACACTTGAATGAGTAACTATACCCCAGTTCTCCTGACTTGGGACAAAGTGCTAATCCTTTTGGATAGGACATGTTTTATGTTTTTGTCAAACTTTAATTTGTCTCTCATTGGGTCTGTCTGTTGGTCTTTGGTGAATTACTTTGTGGGCACCTGCTACAGGTAGAGGGTGCATTATCACCTAACATTACAGGAAATAAAAATGGAATTTTGAGTCAAATTACTACTTTGTAAATGTCATTTATATTGTTTGGTGTAGCACTTCATTTGATTTTAGTGTTTTGTGCTTTTGACTTGTGTTGATTTTTTTTATTTTTTCCCTGATTTTGTTATAATGGAAAAGTCTGCTTCTCTTTACTAGCCTATTTTGGAGTGGAGCTTTGACTGACTGTTTTTTTTTTGTTGTTATTTTGCACACTTTGATAAAATATTTCTTTGATTTATACTTGGCTTGTTACAGCAACACTGCATGATTCTACTCCTACTGACCTACACCACCATTTTAGCTTGACTTTTACACTACAGAAGGTTATGTTTGTGGGGAAAAGAATTACAGTAAGTTTTGAAGGCAACGTCGGCCAGTGCATGCATGTCAGACTGCTAGAACAATGAATGTAGCCATTTGTCTATTGTTATTTTTCTTTACCCATTCTATGTAATGATACATGATTACTGTTGCACAACAACACAGCCAGGTGGGTCAGGGCCAGGAGTAAGTGACACGTAAAAGGAGATGCCAGGGTGGATTTTGTTCATTGTGGTATACTTCAGTTTCCAGAATCACACTATTACCTCTATACACACACTACAGTCAAAGCTGCCAAATCATATGAACATATAAATAAAAACTGTCTGAGATTTCATAAATAAATGAAAGGAAGAAAAATAAAAGGATGACTTTTGTCAGAAATAGGATTGGGCTCTGTAATATCTTCTTATACTGTATATGCATATAACCCCAGGCTCCTCCCATTGTTGTCTGGTGCTATGTAACAAGTGTCCCCTAGTAGTTCAACAATGAAGAGGTTGGAGAGATGAATTAGGCAAATGTGAAACCTTTCCTTGTTTGTAGTTTGAACTGTTATCCAGAGTATATAGTGCATTCTGCTTGTTTTGGTTTTGTTTTGAATTTTTGAGTTGTGTTTACTGTTTTTGTTCTTTTTTTTGGTTCCTGTATATGACATTTTGATAGTGTTTTGACTAATATTTTTGTCAAGCCAATGTGCACCTGAAAAACTTAAATTTATAAGTAAAGATAATAAGTGAAAGGACACTCTGTAAAGAATATATTTGTCCTTACTTTGCACTGCATATGGAACAGAATATCTTCTGAAAGTATTCTGTATGGTCTATGGATTACATTTTTTCCTGTTAAGATAAGGAGATGAATGAGTACAAGATTCCACAACAGATTTTTTCAGTTTTTCTATATGCAATATTATTCTATTTAATAATATTCCAAAAACAATCCCGACCCCAAAAATATGAGCAACTGAGGTGTGTCTGACCACATACCCTACAAATAAATATATTATAGAGACCCTATTTTGTGATAAGTGTGTGCAGTGTTTAGTTGATTTACACCATGCTTTGCACATGAGAAATGTCCTTGTCAGTGGCACAGCTCCACTCTTTGTTTGAAATGTGGACTGAAAAGTCCCTTTGCAAGTGCCACCTCAAGTCATCTAGGGGGATCTTTTGAAAGAGAGTGATATAGAAATACTCAGTGCTTAATTTGTGCCAGAGCTCAACTTCTGTACCTCTGATTCTGAGCCCTGTATGTTCCAGGACTCCAAAATCCACATAAATATATGTTTCTAACTTTTTATAATGTTTAAATAAACAAAGTTTATTATGCAGTCTTTAAATAAATTTTATACTGGTATCCTAAAATTGTACATATCTGTATTTTGATTGGCTGAAAAATAAAAAAATGTGACAGAATCAGCAAAATTTTAAGGTCAGTATAGTTAAGAAAAATAGAGCAGCTGTTTCTGGTGCGGCAGGTGTGGGTACTGATATGGGGATTGACTGATAAAAGAAATGGGAGTGAGACAATGGGGACATTGATGCATCAGATGAGGTTGAGGGGAGCAAAAGCTCCAATAGGAGTGTGCTTCACAGAGTTTGGATAGCAGTACAATTTAACATTGCAAGATATCCAATGGAAATACTAAGTTATGTATGTGAGTATACTGTATGTGTAAACAGTACTGATTTAATGCATTTATTAGGTTGATGACTTGATTAAGCATTAACAGTGCTACACAGATGTTGGTGCACTCTCAGCTCTATCACCTCTTAACTTACTAATTAAGTACTAGAAATACTGTGTTTATTTTCATTATTTCTGTGCTGTCCTACAATATATTAATGTTAATGACAAATAAGTTGAGATTTTTCAGGTAGGGAAGATGTAAGTTGTAAGTTATTGTAGTCATACTTGCTAATCTGTGGTGCTGGAGAGTATAGTAGCAATGTGTTGCATGTTCATAAGCATATGCAAGATAAGAATTTTACTGTACTCTACAAATAACAATAATGACCCTATAAACCTTCTTTGGGAATTGCCTTATTTTATGTAATCCAAAAAATTCTTCTCTGTTCATTATAACATGGGGACAAAAGATGCCCTATTCTATTTATCTGTCCTTGGACTGCACCTTTTTCTAAACTAAAATAATGATACTGATTCTGATATTGCTGGTAAACACATAAAATTCACAGATTAATTTGCAGATTAAATTATAAATGGATAGAACGCAGATACCGGAAAGGCAGCAAGACAATTCAAAAAGACCTATACCATCTTCAGAACAAACCTTTGGAAAATTTGGTTTAATACTGAAAATATTTGGGCAATTGTGTCTTGTAGGAAGTAACCTCTGAGAAGGATTTAGGATGGTATGAAAATAAAGCCACTTGACTTGGTTTACTTGGCACAATAGTCTCATCATTTAGATAGATAGATAGATAGATAGATAGATAGATAGATAGATAGATAGATAGATAGATAGATAGATAGAGTGGTGTGAAAAACTATTTGCCCCCTTCCTGATTTCTTATTCTTTTGCATGTTTGTCACACAAAATGTTTCTGATCATCAAACACATTTAACCATTAGTCAAATATAACACAAGTAAACACAAAATGCAGTTTTTTAATTATGGTTTTTATTATTTAGGGAGAAATAAAATCCAAACCTACAAGGCCCTGTGTGAAAAAGTAATTGCCCCCTTGTTAAAAAATAACCTAACTGTGGTGTATCACACCTGAGTTCAATTTCCGTAGCCACCCCAGGCCCGATTACTGCCACACCTGTTTCAATCAAGAAATCACTTAAATAGGAGCTGCCTGACACAGAGAAGTAGACCAAAAGCACCTCAAAAGCTAGACATCATGCCAAGATCCAAAGAAATTCAGGAACAAATGAGAACAGAAGTAATTGAGATCTATCAGTCTGGTAAAGGTTATAAAGCCATTTCTAAAGCTTTGGGACTCCAGCGAACCACAGTGAGAGCCATTATCCACAAATGGCAAAAACATGGAACAGTGGTGAACCTTCCCAGGAGTGGCCGGACGACCAAAATTACCCCAAGAGTGCAGAGACGACTCATCTGAAAGGTCACAAAAGACCCCAGGACAACGTCTAAAGAACTGCAGGCCTCACTTGCCTCAATTAAGGTCAGTGTTCAGGACTCCACCATAAGAAAGAGGCTGGGCAAAAACGGCCTGCATGGCAGATTTCCAAGACACAAACCACTGTTAAGCAAAAAGAACATTAGGGCTCGTCTCAATTTTGCTAAGAAACATCTCAATGATTGCCAAGACTTTTGGGAAAATACCTTGTGGACTGATGAGACAAAAGTTGAACTTTTTGGAAGGCAAATGTCCCGTTACATCTGGCGTAAAAGGAACATAGCATTTCAGAAAAAGAACATCATACCAACAGTAAAATATGGTGGTGGTAGTGTGATGGTCTGGGGTTGTTTTGCTGCTTCAGGACCTGGAAGGCTTCCTGTGATAGATGGAACCATGAATTCTACTGTCTACCAAAAAATCCTGAAGGAGAATGTCCGGCCATCTGTTCGTCAACTCAAGCTGAAGCGATCTTGGGTGCTGCAACAGGACAATGACCCAAAACACACCAGCAAATCCACCTCTGAATGGCTGAAGAAAAACAAAATGAAGACTTTGGAGTAGCCTAGTCAAAGTCCTGACCTGAATCCAATTGAGATGCTATGGCATGACCTTAAAAAGGCGGTTCATGCTAGAAAACCCTCAAATAAAGCTGAATTACAACAATTCTGCAAAGATGAGTGGGCCAAAATTCCTCCAGAGCGCTGTAAAAGACTCATTGCAAGTTATCGCAAACGCTTGATTGCAGTTATTGCTGCTAAGGGTGGCCCAACCAGTTATTAGGTTCAGGGGGCAATTGCTTTTTCACACAGGGCCATGTAGGTTTGAATTTTTTTTTCTCCCTAAATAATAAAAACCATCATTTAAAAACTGCATTTTGTGTTTACTTGTGTTATATTTGACTAATGGTTAAATGTGTTTGATGATCAGAAAGATTTTGTGTGACAAACATGCAAAAGAATAAGAAATCAGGAAGGGGGCAAATAGTTTTTCACACCACTGTAGATAGATAGATAGAAAGAGTACTTTAATGTGCAGAAGTAAGTAAAATCCAAATAGATTGATGAATTATATTGTAAAAACTATTGAATATTGTCAAAAATCTTTTGTTGCAAAGAATATTTTGTTGGTAATTTACATATACTGTATTATATTTTTTTATTTGCTTTTTATTTTTAACTAGTGAAACACATGAACCAGTGGTCCTAAAATTAAATACAACTAAATTCCAAATTAAAGATAAGGAGCTGTTGATACTTCATATGTTTTCTAAACAGCTGCTTCTCTCTTTCTTCTAAATAGTTACTTCTTTCAGTTCCTATAGAGTTTATAATGTATTTATAATATGTTTTATTACTTGTGGTGACTCAAATAGTGCAAGGCTGTATTGACTGTTCAAGATAAAAATGAAATAATTGTTTTATTAAAAAGTAAAAATACATGAAGAATAAAAACATTAAACAATAAATGAAATAAATATTACTCCTTGCTAGCACTTTGCTTTGTGATCACTTTGTTGTAAACACATGACCACAGGTCACTTTGCAGTCCTTTATGTACATTTAATAAAAGATCAATGATCAATAAATTAAAAAATAGGACGTTAGATTAGATTATACTTTATTTGTCCTTAAGGGGAAATTAAAGTTTACAAAAGCCCCAATAAATTAATAAATAAATAAAATGTGATAAAAATAAACAATAATAATTAAAAAAATAACTTAAAAAAAACTTCTGGCTAGGACAACTAATAGCTGCTACTGCCAATACAGGCTTGTAGGTGGCAGCAAAGGGAGGTCAGACCTGCTCGGAGTGTGCCACAGGTTTATATTTAAAGGCATTAATATTTGGATAGAGGAGTGTCCAAGAAAGATATATATGGTTTGATTCTTTCTTTGAAGTCACAGAATTAAGAATTATTCATCACAAAGACATTGGTACAGAGTGTCATTTCTCTTGCTGAGTCAGCATGGATGATGTAAGTTACTTTCCCAGGCAGAGAAATGATGAATTCAGTCTGCAATTCAATGCCTGGATCACACATTTAGTTTTCAATTATATGGTGCTCCTTTCTTCATCACAAAAAAGTTCACAAAAATCATCAGGCCTCCTACTGCTTCACTAATAATTCGCTATGAGATACAGTATAACAGTTCAAACAATTTATATGAAAGCTATGCACATTTCTCATTATATGAAGTCGGCCCAGGTCTGAATCCTTTCTGCTTTAGTCCTCTCTGGATTTTTGCCTCTTTCATCAAGAGCTTGTAACTTTTTCCTTGCTCTGGACATTCACTCTTTTGCCCACTTTCATTACTGGATGATTAGTTCTTCCACCAGGGCATAATGGGGCTGTTTAGGTGGTGGTGATCTCAGTGATGTTATAGATGTAGGCACTGTTTTTAGAAGGTAAAGTAAGGAACCTTTTGAATATGGGAGGGATTTTGAGACACACAGTAAGCCCGCTGCCAATTGTTTATACATGTAAGAAGTTACACTTGAAATATGAATTCTCAACATGTATTTGATGATCTTCTCAATTGCCGGCTTGCATTTTTACATTTTAGCTGGTTTTGCATTCTGTATCCAATTACTCGGCAGATGGAGCTGATCTTCTTCTTCTCTTTCCTATTAAGGTGTTCTTTGTCACGTAATTGGCTTCTATGATTTGCTTGATGTCCATTAGATGTCGCTGCTCTTATTTTTCTTTCTGCTGTTACTTGCTTTTGTGATCACTTTACCGTAATAAACCCACAACCACAGGTCACTTTTCTGAGGCTGCCACTGCCTTAATATTTTATATATTTATATTTAAAATTACAGCTAAATTCAATTTATATACCATTTACACCTCAAATTTTAAATGTCTCTCTGTAAAGACATTAAATTTATATTTAAATACAAAAATATGTATTTTCCAGCATGTCTATATTTTAATGCCCTTTAATATAATATAACATGGTTTACTGACTATTGTACTTGACAGTAGCTCTTTAATAAATTGGGTTTGATAACATTATCTGTCTAACTTTCTGCAGTAATTATAGCATTCTATTGTGTTCATTCTCAGAAGCTGATTACTTAAATCAATTACCAGACTTAAAAGAAATTTTACAGGACTCAGATTTTTAGGGCAATATCAGCCTTTACCATTGTTTTCTGTTGCTACTAGCCTCACTAAAGCCAAACTTGATGGGAACTAAGCAGCCTGTACAGACTTCATGGCAAGCCAAACTTCCCAGCGATGTAACTGTCAGCTTGGGATGTTATGCAGCACGTTTGAATACCCTCAGGTGTTGCCTGAAGGAGTTTACCACAGTAGTTTCTCACCAACATCTCACATGCTTAAACACAGTTCACTGACGTACCAGTATATCAGATTTCAACATGAATCACTACTTTTCTAGATATATTTTTTTTTACTGGATATCTGTGAGTCATAGCAAACATCTTGGTGTAGTGCTTTATTTACAGTAGCATTGCTACTACTATGTTTGGCTTCATTAATATCGTCTTTTTTGGTCATCACCCCACCCTAATATACTGTATGCTCTCCAACTAGTAACTATGTCCCTTCATAAAGGATTTTCTGGAGGAAGTGCTTCTAGTTCTCTCAAAACGCACTAAACAAATGATTTTACTTTTTCCATTTTTGTCTATACGTCACCTGGAGATATCAGCCATTTTTATGTATATGAGATCTACATAAAACTTTACTGCTTACATTACATGTTTCAGACACATTTTTACTATTTTCTAAAAGTTTTCAAAATTCTTCATTGGAAGATAATTCAAATTATCACTTTGGGATAGTCCTTTTCAGGGGCAAGTAAAATACAGACCTAGCTGCAAGCTTGTCTTATACAAGGGCATAAATATACAGTATGTATCTAGCATTTGCACACTTAGGGGTGGATCTACTATCAGGATGTTCCGGGTGCATAGCAAGGGGCCTTTTAATTCACCCTAATGCCCTCTCTCAGTGAAATTAAGACGACACTGTGTCAAAATGACCAACAGGGACTCCACTCCCACCCCAAAACAAAATAACGTGCAGCATTAAAACTACTGAGTGTTCGCACACTGCATTACTAAAAGTAAGATCATCTGTTAAGGTGCAAAGACACCCAGGCCTTGTAGGTGTTTTAATCCAGGCTTCCTAAAAAATTCTTCAAACTTTCTGTACTTCAATTAAACATAACAGGAGATGCATGCAATTTATAGTGGGTTTAATTAGAAATTCCCAACTTGCTACTACGGTGCCATAGAACAATCCATTTCCTAGCACAATGTGCAATTGGCTTTCAATCTGGCTTCATATGGTGAATGAAGCAAATTTTAATCTGTGGTATCTTATTGATTTCTAGTGTTGATTGGCAAAATTCACTAACCTTCATTTGCAGCAAATATGCTGTATTCACTGGTGACCTTGCTCGAAGAACAGTTCCATTGAAACATGCCCTGCGGCCAGCTTAGACAGACATTTTTTTGTAAACAAAAAGATTGGAAAAGCAAGATTTCAAACAATTGAATGAGCCAGTCCCACGATGCTGATTGACACGGCTAATGTGTGCCCCAACACTAGTACTCTGTGAGGCCAATGAAATTGTTTTTTTTATTTTTTGGTAGTTTGTGGCAATTTGTTTGTTGTTATTGTTCTGTCTGTGTCTTTTCTTGTTTGAGTCATGGTAGTGGAGTGGTGAGAGCTACTGCTGCACAGCTCACTTAGATCGCATTTCTGGCCACAATTATTATCGTAGTATAGCTGGCAGACACTTTCTAGCCATTTGGATATTTAAAACACCATTGCACCATTATAAGTCATTCAAAACTAGTTCAGTTCCTCCTTCCCCACTGACATAAATGTATTTACTGTAGTTTTGCAAAATTCCCAAACATTTACCTGATTTTTGCCAAACTCACAGCAAAGCAAACTACAGAGGGTTTGCTCAACACTATTAATTTCTTGAGGTAGTGAAGGAATGAGTAAAATTCATGAACAGTAAAAACTAAATGTATTTATATCTGTTTGAAACCCTCAGAGATGCCTCCCAAGGTTTAACTTCCTGGGCAATCTTAATTTTTGTATATATTCTCAGATTGCCCCTTCTTCTTGTCATGGATGAGTTATGGGTAACATGGAGGAAAGCCAGGGAGAAAAGATGAAGGGCTCCAGATACCTCAAAGTGTATTCTTCTTTTTTCAGGAGGGGTCCAGGAGCATCTCAAGATGGACACACACCAGAAAGAACCCACAAGCTGACAGGACTCCACTCAGCTCAGTATGACTTCCTGTTATCCCTTTTGGTCACCTGAACTCAACATACTATAAAGGGTGAACAGAAAAGGCGAAAGGGCAATAAGGAAAGGGGCTCTGTGGAAACTGTACTCTGCTAACTAGTGATGAAGCTATTGAAAATGTTTAAAACACTTGTTTATGAGAAACAGCTATTTTAAAAGAGGTCAACTCTGATAAACAAGAGACTAAGAACAATATTTACTTTGCTGTACACTTTCTTTTCCTTATTTTATGTGAAAAAGAACATTGTTAAAGTAATGCCATATGGATAGATTTGAGTCAGTCATTAAAGAACTGGTGTTTTGGTTGGTTGATCATCCAAGTAGCAGTCACAATATATATAATATTTACTTGCATTTTATTTTTAACAGTGTTACAAAATGTTTACAACACTTCATTCCAATCAACAAGATGTGTGGGGTACTTATACATAATAGAATTGATTGCTTAGTGTATATACTGTAGTATATACATCAATGCCCCACTTTTTAGTCTGTCCCCCTTGCTGCAATTCTAAGGAGATCTCTGCTAGTTAACAAGTGTAGATGAGAAGTTGGGAGAAGTGTGAAAAGTGTGGGTACAGAGTACCAAATGAAAAAGTGACCATGCTCAAACCACTAAAAAGTAGAAATGTCAGGACTGCCAGACGGGCCGGTCTGAGTATTTCACAATCTTCTCAGTTACTGGGATTTTCACGCACAACCATTTCTAGGGTTTACAAAGAAAAGGTGTGTAAAGGGAAAAACATCCAGTATGCGGCAGTCCTGTGGGCGAAAATGCCTTGTTGATGCTAGAGGTCAGAGGAGAATGCGCCGACTGATTCAAGCTGATAGAAGAGCAACTTTGACTGAAAAAAGCACTCGTTACAACCGAGGTATGCAGCAAAGCATTTGTGAAGCCACAATACGCACAACCTTGAGGCGGATGGGCTACAACAGCAGAAGACCCCACCGGGTACCACTCATCTCCACTACAAACAGGAAAAAGAGGCTACAATTTGCACAAGCTCACCAAAATTGGACAGTTGAAGACTGGAAAAATGTTGCCTGGTCTGATGAGTCTCCATTTCTGTTGAGACATTCAAATGGTAGAGTCAGAATTTGGCGTAAACAGAATGAGAACATGGATCCATCATGCCTTGTTACCACTGTGCAGGCTGGTGGTGATGGTGTAATGGTGTGGGGGATGTTTTCTTGGCACACTTTAGGCCCCTTAGTGCCAATTGGGCATCGTTTAAATGCCACGGGCTACCTGAGCATTGCTTCTGACCACGTCCATCCCTTCATGACCACCATGTACACATCCTCTGATGACTACTTCCAGCAGGATAATGCACCATGTCACAAAGCTCGAATCATTTCAAATTGGTTTCTTGAACATGACAATGAGTTCACTGTACTAAAGTGGCCCCCACAGTCACCAGATCTCAACCCAATAGAGCATCTTTGGGATGTGGTGGAACGGGAGCTTCGTGCCCTGGATGTGCATCCCACAAATCTCCATCAACTGCAAGATGCTATCCTATCAATATGGGCCAACATTTCTAAAGAATGCTTTCAGCACCTTGTTGAATCAATGCCACGTAGAATTAAGGCAGTTCTGAAGGCGAAAGGGGGTCAAACACCGTATTAGTATGGTGTTCCTAAAAATCCTTTAGGTGAGTATATTTAAATGTGTTTGTGTGAATAGTTGAAATTTAGCAGTATATTTTAAAATACAAAGCTATACAACATAAAAGATGTTAATTTATATTTTCAGTAATTTATACCACAGCTTTCTTGTCATTAACAAAATAAAATACAATACACTGGTGTGCTTATCAATAAAAGACAGTATATGCCCACTAAGGAAAAAAGAAATAAAAGTATACAAAAAGAAAATTTTGCTTTTGAATAAGGGTGACATGTAAAATGCTTACAAATGCTCAAAAATGGCTGTCTGGGTGTTAACTTGAAAAGGGGGAATGTCCAATCCCCACCTTTTAAATTCCACAAGCACTGATGGCAATGGTATCAAATTTACAAGACAGGTAAGAACCTGTCTACTTAACCCCTGTGAGACAACATTTTCCTTTAACAGCCTTTTGTGATTCAGAATAGGTAAGAACACTCCTAGTACTTTCACCATGAAAAGGTAATGCTGCTTGCAAACAATTATAAAAAAGATAGAAGATAAGACATAACAATGCAATATGGAAATTCAAATCAGACTTTTTATTGCTTAATATGTTCTTTGTATAACAGGTTGCACAGAGTCCATAATACTGTATAGATGTATTATTCTAGAATCTCTAAAAAGTTCCATATATCCATATATCCATCCATTGCATAACCCATTCATTGAATTCTGAGTGCCAAAGCTTGTGCCAAGCAAAAAAAAATGGTTACAAGGCAGGAGCTGCCCCTTAACAGGGTAGCCATTCATTGAAGAGCAAACTCACGTAAAACCTACAAGAACAATTTAAAGTTTCAAATTAACCTATCTTCTACTTTCATGGTTGTTTTTAAATTAGGAAACAAGCCAGCATTTTTCTAACACAAATTTAAAATTATGTTAAGACATAATACCTTTCACATTTTCTTTTAATGTTGGTCCCTGAAACGAATAAGGGATCTACAAAATGGATGGTAGGATGATTATTTCTACTAATGTGCATGCAGTAGGGCACTTTCAATATGTACCTGTATGTATGTACAAAGATGACACAAACCATTTCTGAAAAAGAAGCAATTGACAATGATGACAAGAGAGACTTTTACATTTTCAAATTCAGATCCTCTTCAGAAATTGGTATGTGTAATATTTGTGCTTCCATTTATTTCTTGAACCTGCATTTCACATTACTGATTTTACCAGCACCCACAGCCAATGGCAGCAGCTTTTGATGCAAGATAGGAATTATCTTTAGACAGATGTCAGCACCAACTTCACAGAGACAGCAGTTAGGCCAAATATCAAACAGTGGTCACTCTACCTGTGAGTCGGCAGTGCTAATCGTTCATCCACCATTCTTTTTTCTACAAAGTCTTTTAGGTTTACCATTCTTATTTTGGGCTACTTGAACAATTCCAGGACCTACAGGTCATAAAAAATGTTCATTTTCTTATGGTAGCACCATGTAAATATGACAAGACTGACTGATGCATACTATTTCAGATTAAATTGTGTCATGTTGTGCTGTAATGTTAATTTAAGTCTGCTACATACACCACATTAAACAAAGACTGGCTATTTAATTGATTTAATTCTTTTTTTAATTGAAGTTTTGGGCTGCTATATTAAAGAACTGTATTCCCCTGAAATTCACGTGAGTCTGTGCGAAGAGCAAATGCTTAGGATAACTTGCAGTGAGTAAACTGGTTATGGTGTATAATACATCACATGGATTTGTAGAGTAAATTACAGTATACAGAAAATTATTTTTAAAACTGGATTATTAAAATTGGGCTGTGCACAACTTTGCCTCTCTCCTAGTTTTCTGTGGCTTACACAATCTGGATAGTGTCAGGAAATAGCATTGGCTTTTTCAGCCTGGTCTAAATATAGGGTTACTTTTCTCAACTGTAAACTCATATCCACTGGGATCTAAAACAGTCACTGTTGGTGAGGAAGAATGCTGCTGTGCTCCTCCCACCATCTCCACTCCCAGCTATTGCTTCGAACTTACTGGTCAGACTAGTTCAGGCACCCATCATTATTCAAGAAAAGGCTTAAGCCAGCATGGTGCTTATCATGTCTAGTGCTCACATTTACGTTGAAAATTCAGCAACACCTGTAGCAGACTTGTAAGCAGGAAGAATAAACAGTGATTCAATGCCCTACATAAGCTTTTACATGCAAGATCCTATAAAACCTTGAGATTGCACAGTAGTATAGTTAGACTGGGTAGTATTTTGAAAAAATAATAGCTACAATAAGATTTCACATTAAAGGGTTAACAAGAATTAAATGACCACAAAATCAGTTAGTTAAAGTTTTTACTAAAGTCAACATATGGTATACCTAGCACAAATTGGCATAAACAAAGTACATGTTCTGCATAAGTGTATTATTAACTGTTGTAATGCAAATGTTCAGTATGATTTTTCTCAAGTGCTCAGTGAACACACAGGGTACATTTGCAGCTTCACAGGTATGTAATAGATACGTTTTATTGCAAAGAAACTATTTACTTCAGAGATCTGCACAGAGTGACATCTTCTTGAAAGATCATATTATCTTCATATTGTCTTTGGTTTTGTTTTAATGTGTTCACACATTTGCAAGATGCCCCAACATCTAAGAGTTAAATCCAATGCTAGCCACTGTCTGTGTGGGGTCTGCATGTTCTCACTTTGTCTTCATGAGTTTTTCCTCTGGTTTTCCCCTTGAATCTCAAAGGCTAACTGGCGATTGAAAATTGGTTCTGGGTGGGTATTCAAATGAGTGGGCCCTGTGATTTATAAGCTTCTGACTGCTCCGTTATCCTGAATTGTATTAAGCGGGGTTGAGAATGGTGTATTACAATATTACAGTTGTTCTCAGTTGCTTTGGTGCATTTCTCACAACAGAATTGCAGTTCTCAAAACTGCTCGTTCAATTCCCACAACCTTTAGTCATGTGGCCCAATATACAGGATCAGCAGCAATTGTAGAGAGCATTTAGAGTTTCGGTATGTATATATTGTTTTCGATATTGTAATTTTTTTTCCTTCATTTCATATGTTATGCATAAAGTATTGAAATGCATTTTTTGCTAGACTCCAAGTGCAGTGCATGGTATGTCACCATATACCTGTGCAATCAATAAAATATTCTTCTTGAATCAATCTCCCGTAATCGGTGTTTTGTATTTTTATGTTTCCTGCCCTTGTCATTCAGATGTTTTGTGCATCAGAAAATGTTTAGATTGTGGCAATTTTATATTGATAACATGACTTTACATTTTGGCTGTCATGTCCGTGGATGATGATTCATGGACTTGGCATTTTGATGGCACTGACACATTCAGTGATGTAAATACTTGCTTGTGAGGCATGGATTAAGGATTTTGAAGAGGTTACCTGCTTTTGCTTGTCATCCATGATGTTTTGCCATTTGCACTAAGTGTTTTGAGAAATGCACTCGCTGTTATGCAAATGTTAAGTCTGTTGTGAGAAATGCATCAAAGCAACTCAGAAAAACTGTAATCATATGACTCCAATTGAAGTTAAGTGGCTATGCATGCCTCCAACTTTTAAGGATGCTTCTCATCTCTGTAAGGCATATACATTACTGTTTGCAGCAGGAGATATTTTATATTACATATAAAATACAAAAGATAGAATACAAATCCTTGGAAAAAATACATAGTGCTCAATTTGATTCCCAATTTTATAAAATGCTGTGTACATCAAATAACAAATAATGTGAAGGCATGTTTGACTCAAAATCATTGAGAATTATATTGTTAGCAAATTTGGTGTAGTTTAGCTGACCACTTGGACATAAGAACATATTCATGCCTTATTGGTCAAAAAGTTAATCTGTAAATAAAAGTTGTACATATAAATAAGAAAAACATTTTAATAAAATAAAAGATAGATGAAACATAATATAGCATCCAGTTTAGGGTTATGGTCAGCGTTCAAATTAGGGTTTGGATTAGTTAAAAGTGGTTCACTAGGATGCAGGGCACTGAGGCACACTCAGACACATGCACAAACACACAAAGAATGGTAGATTTAAAACTGACACTTAACACATACAGAATTTCTAGAACAACCACACAGACACAGGGAAAAATCCAAACACCACAAGGACAGGTATATTCATTGTGAAGGATTTCAAGGATTCAGAATCCATAAGGCAGCAGTTCTAAACATACTGTATGTACCCAAAGTTCCCCAAGACAGAGAAAGACTAATAGACACAGCAGTTAGGAAAAGAGTATAAAACTACGTATATTAAAATGTTTGAATTTTCTCCTGATCATTGTTGGCCCAGTACTCAATGAATGGAAGTTGCATCACATTGTCTGCACACTACCTAGAAATCAATGTACATTCAAATTTAGGGTGCACCATACTGAGAGGCTACTATTAACTTTTAAGGACTTGCAGAGTTAAGTGCCTAAAAATGAGCTAAATATGCATCACTGAATGATGCCAGGTGGCAAGACAGAAAAAATAAATCAAAAAGAACTGTCTTAAGGCCCATCTGGAGTCTTCCAAAAACCATGGAAAAGGTCTTTTGACACCATAACTGTGCTTTTAGCCAATACTATGTGTGGTACAAACTTGGCATTGCCCACATCCCAAAAAAACACTTTCTTCATAGTAAAGTATGATGGAATATCATTAGACTATGGGTGTGCTTCACATCTGCAGAGATTAGGCAACTTGTAATAATACTAAATAAAACATGGATGGACCAGAGTGCAAGAAAATACTGCAAGGCAATATATTCCTTAATGAGTATGCAATAAAAACAGATTGAAACAATCTGACTGAAACAAGACATCTAAGTACTAATTATAATTCTCTACCATTTGAAATGTTTTGAACAGTAAGAACACTTGTAGGTAGGTAGGTAGATAGATAGATAGATAGATAGATAGATAGATAGATAGATAGATAGATAGATAGATAGATAGATAGATAGATAGATAGATAGATAGATAGATAGATAGATAGATAGATAGATGTTATATTATCCCTACTGAAATTTGGAGGAGAAGAGAACATTTCAGTTAGAGAAGTAAAGAGGAGAGACTGAGATAAAGCGACAGTAAGTTAGCACAAAAATCTGGTAAAAATCATAAAGGGTTATTCAGCAAAAATGCTTGGTTAGTGAGGTTTAAACATGTGGAGGTACTTGTTGGTTCATATAACGTACTTTCTTCTTCTTTGTTATTCTTTTTTAGGTGCTGTTTATAATCTAATGATTGGGATTTGTTGGAAGGTAAATAGACACAAAACCAAAGAAAGTGTTTTTTTCTTATTTCTTTTCGTGATTAAATGGATTTTCTAAATAGATGATGAAAGCTGACTTCTTTATTTGTACCATTTTTTGGCAAGCACTTCACCTACGTGCAAAAAATGCATGATCTAACAAACTAAACATTATGCTACTGAGATCTCCAGAGAAACTGTACGGAAAAGTTTTCACAGTGACTCACTCTGCAGATTTTTGACTCCATTTTCTGAGGTTTGGAAAAAAAACTATTTCTTCAAAATAATGATTTGAGATGTTTATAGGTAATCTACTTGTAAGAATTTTAGCTGAGTGAAGATTAGTAGGTCTTTGTTCAATGTTAACGTTTTATATTGCGGAATACAAAACAAATCCTGTAAAACAAAACTAAACACAGTACAGGGTACTTATGTTATGCATAAATATATGACATACACTCTAGATAAATATAAATTATGCTGAAAGGCAAGCATGACTTTTCTAAGTATTTATATGTCACAATTGGATTAGAAATTGTTTTTAGAGACTGAGAAAATGGCAGTTTTCTCCTAACAAAATGTTAGATGCTAATGAGGCTGAATTTCAATCAATGCGATCATTAGAAGCATGAGACACAAGGGTAAGCTGATTTGGTTATTGATTGGAACTTTTGGCATGTTTATGAAACAGGATGGGATTTTTTTTTAGAAACTTATCACACCTTTCAGAGGATAAATATGTTAAGACCACAATATAAAGCTCTTGTCTTTATTTTTTGAAACTATATGAAGCCATAGTTCAAACTAAGAATATCTTTAAGAATAAATGAGGCAAATACTAAAAGCTAACATTCTTTGCAGGCTGAAAAAATAGATTCCAAGCAGACATAGTTCTAATAAGGATTAACAAAAAGTACAGCAAAAGAAATTCACTTTGTGGATTTCACTAGACAAGCCTGCAAACAGATACAATTTATAACAGTACTGTGAAATCTAGAAATTGATTAAAAACCAAACTAATATGATACAGCTTTGGGAGAAACAGGTGAAACTCTTATGTCAGCAGGTCATGTAGAACTTACATTGTTACCACAGCAAGCAGCACATGTTACTTGTACTGAGTAGAGTACTAGTCATTCTGAGAGTTACAACAGATAATTTGCTGTCGCATCTGCTAATTCCCAGCACGCCTTCTTTATCTGACCACAGGCAGATGGTCCATTCAGTTACTATATGCGCATGATACTTGCCAGCTCTTGGCTACTTGGCCTTTTTAACAATGAATTGCAACTGCTGGAAAGAAAAAATTAAAATGCTGAAGTTAAGTGTCTTAGAGCTCAATAATCAATTGCCTTTAGGTTCGTTCAACAGTTACTCTATCACAGACACTTGCAGAATAACCTCTCTAAACCAATGATTTCAGTACACTTTTGTTCAGATTAAAATTATTTAGCTTCTTCCATGTCAAATACAGGAAGACAGAAAAGTACATGTTAAAACACATGGCTAAAAGGAAAATGATTTTCTTGGCTCTTACAGCCCACGGAGGTGAGGATACAAGTTTATAGTAAAATGACAAGCAGTGCTTGTGGTTATGAGTTATTAAAGAGAGGCCCAATGTTTTGTAACTTTATTCATCCCATCACCAAAAGCCACACTTCCGTAAGCTGTGAAATTGTGAATGGGAGATCCTCTGTTTTTATGAGTGCAGAGAGGCACATCAGCACTTTCTCAATTCAGTGTCCTAACAAAGCATTGATCAAAACACATACATCATAGACATTTTATAAGGACATGAAATAAATCAGCTTTGCCAATCACACTGTGCAGCACTGATGTCAAATACAAAATTGTATTTTTTTTTTAAATCCCGCTTTTACAGCTTAACAGAATATATTGTTTATCATTGCAGCACAATGGTGCGGTGGTTAGTGCTTCTGCCTTAAAGCTCTAGGTTCAAAACCCACATCTGTCTGTGTGGAGTACGCATATTCTCCCAGTGTCTGTGTTGTCTTTCCTCCCATTACTTTGATCTTCCCGTCTACATCCCAGACAGTGTCATATTTGTTTCACTGGTCTTTTTAAATTGACCTAGACTGAGTGAACGTGATTGTGCCCTGCAACAGACCAGTACCTCATTCAGGGATGGTTTTGGCGTTGTACCCATTTCAGTCAGGACAGGTTCTGGTCTCCCTACTGTCCTGAACTGGTTAAGCAAATTACAAAATGAATGAGCAGATGGGTGGATATTAGTCCTTAGAGATTTGTATAAGTTTGTGTAGCCAAATATAAAATGCAGCTTTACCAAAGGACAAATAATAGTAATTATGGAAAATAAATGAATTAATTCATTAAGGAAAATAAATAATGATAATAAAAAAAACAAAAATATATTTTATACATTATACAAAAATTGCAAACACTACCCAATCTTACTAGTTAATATTTAATTTGTTCATTCTGTCCACATAATTTTGTTTATTGATAATAATTTTAAAACATGTGCAGTGATTCAAAAATGGTGCTGGTGTATTTAATTGTGTGTACAAGGCCACAGGGACCCCAGTCACTTGGTGTATGAACACCTTAGAGACAGACGATGAGTCCAAAATCAATATTTTATCTTAAAGGCATGGGGTTACACATAAAATACTTGAAAACAAGTCAAATGCACTTAATTCCAGTAATTCTGACCTTTAGATTTTAGTTTTCAAATGACTATTATACACAATCTGCCACAGGGAGAAAATATCTAAAGGGTGATTACCCTCATTGCCATCTAAAAGTCTGTTACTGCGGCTCTCTTTTATCATCAGGCCTTTAAAGTTAATATTCTCAACACCCCTTAGCACACTTATTTAGCACCTTAAAGCATTTTAGATTTCTCTAAAGTCTCTACCATATTGATAGCTGAACCGCCCAAAAAACCATCCATGGTTCATACTATTTATGTAGGTTCAAACAGAGAAGATGTTCTTCACTTAGTTATTGAACAGACTCTGGTGCTCTGTTCAACTAGCCAACTCTGATCTAATATTATACCATTCATAATATTACACAATACAACAAATGAAAGCTAACCTAATTTGTTTAGAATGTGCATTGTAAATGAAACAAAGTATTAACCTAGAAAATCTAAATCAAATGCCATGTGTTCTCCTCTATGGTTTCTGCCCATTTAAAGTACAAGCACACAAAAACACCTAAAGGTTGTGAGTTATGCATGTAAGTATAAGAAATCTGGCATATAAATTCACAGAGCCGACATTGTATCCACCTTAATTTTTAATTTTCAAATATTGTTTATTGAAAAGGTTCCCCTATTAGCAAAGTAAAAGATTGTGCAGTATGCAGCTGTTCATACCTTGATACTATTGTTTTTCTGTAAAATTAGTGGGCAAGCAACTGGCATTTGTATGAATCCAGCTCATCTAACAAAATATTTACATGAGTATACTTTATTATTGAATGTTTTTCAGATGGCTATAAAAGTATTGAAGGATCATAAAAATAACCAGAAAAAATACATCACCACAACCAAGAGGTTTGGTTTCTGCCATGCTACTATAAATTGAATAAAATGAATTTAGAAAGTGAATAAATCAACAAGCAACCAAACATAGTGATACTACTATCAATGTATTTAGGTAAGTTAATGTAAAACAAACAATACAAAATAACTAAGTGAAAAATACAGTGACAATTTTCACTGAACAGGGTACTATCCTATCATTTTTAGTATTACAAAAATTATTTCTTTGTACTTTATTACTACTGTATATTAAATGAAAACTTTGGAATCACATTTCAGGAAGTAATAAATGATGCCACAAGTCTCCAAAGCATTTCAAATAATTCTGGCAAGGCCCACACTAATCGGTCACACAATGATCAGTTAGTCATAAGATTTGTACAATTACAGACAAAGTACATGATTTAAAATGGCTTTGAACTTCAAAGTGAATTTTTAAGAATAATTAATAATTAGTGAGTAGGAAACACGGTGAAGTACATCTAATTAGCAATGAGCACCAGCTGGGACATGCTGTGCTAAACTTACAACAGGCAGCCTTGAAAATATGCAATCAGACAACCATCATATAACATGAGGAAACAGAAGGATTACCATCAAAATGATCAGATTTGATTAGAAGGAGATTAACCACTAATCATGGGCATTAACACGAAAGCTCTTCAATTAAAAAAAAAAAAACAAATATAGAACACTTTAGGCAATTAAGTAAAATTTAAAACTATACATATTTCCAGATTGGGCTTTTAGTGTAGAAAAACTGTAGCAGAAGACATTTTCAGATTAAGTTTGCAAACATAAACAGTGCTTAAAAAGTGTTACACCTGGAATGAAATTATTCCTAGAAAACCTATGTATATGATTACTTGTTATAATCTTTCTAAACAACTCATTACACCAAGTCAAAATGGCAAGAAACAAAAGCCACAGAATCATAACTCTTGAAATCCTCATCTCCAAAAGTTCTGTATCAGAGTCCTCTCAAAAAGCAGATATAAAGGCACTATTAGCATTAAAGTACACAGCCCATTGTTCACTTAAGCTCAGATTCGTCTTCAGTTACTTTCATTTTGCAGACACGTGGTGGGGTGGGAGGACTGGTGAAAGTGTGGTAATAACATACCTTTCAAAGCCTTGAATTTCAGTCCACTTGGCTGGGAAGAAAGAATGCAGCTATGATTTGATCCACGTCTTAAAAGAAAACACAGGATTTGGACAGTTATTTTTTTAAAGCTGGTAGTATGAAAGAGAGGAAGCCTGTCGTGGAAAGTACCACATATGTGGAGAGTAAGAGAGCAAGTGAGCAAAAGGGAGAGAGAGAGAGAGAGAGAGATATGGCCAGTTTTTTAGAAACCTTAGAAATTAGCTAAGTGTCAAATTTCGTATGCCTTAGAAGCCCCTCCTCATATCCCACACACAGCCAGAGGGAGGCTGGGCTGAGGCCTGAAGGGGAATGACTTCTCAGAATGAAAAACTCACAGAAAACTATTGTTTCGTGGCTCTGTCTCATGGCTTATAAGGCATGCTTTAAGATGGCTACAGCAAAAAAGGACCTCTCGTTACTTCTGAAAAATCACTCACATTAATGAGCTAAAGAACTGCTCTTCAAATTCATTGCAGATGGTAACATTTTATGTTATATGTGATCTTCATTTTAAACATTATTGCCAATTACTATGCAGCTTAAAAATAGTTTTGGTATAACTGCCATTATATAGTAAAATAATCACTTTTTACTTTTCTTGACATTGTACAAACACCACCCATGTTTCACAGGGCAAAAAGATGTTTGAGTTCCTATTATACATGAAAGTACAGCATGTGTTTCCCTTCTCTTTTCTCTTGTATTTAAGTCCTCTTGGCCTCAAATGAAACCCTTCCTCCATTCTAATGCTTGAATGGCTGTCATCACGGGCTGTTCATCTACTACAACATACTATTCTGTTGTTTTTCTCTTACATATACTTTAGCATGTAACTGTAACCATTGGTTTAACAGTCTTTTATGTTAAGGCTTATTTACAATTAATGGACTGAATTATCTATCCATTCCTTTTTAAGTCCACTTAATCCAGCTGACATTCTTGTTTATGTGAGAGCAAAGTAAGATAATTGACTTACTGATGCAGTTTTGAGTAAAAGTTCAGGGCTGTAATAACTGACCTCCATGATTGGGTTTTTATTTGATAGACTTGTCAGACTTGCCCTTTTTACTTGACTTTCCTATGTGTGTATCAGCCTTTGCCTGAAATCTAATTTTGCTATTGTGCTGATCCATTTTTTATGACTGTCATTTAAGATGGAAAACTCCAACTCTACATGATTAGGACCAGGGATTAGTCCAAATGAATAGACTGGAATGAATGTAGAATTACAACCAACAGGGAACCTACCAGAGTTTTATTTAAAAGAACATTTATTAATGCAACAAGTCGATCATTCACAAGGATGTATTTGCAATTTGAGTGGTTATACTGAAAACAAATATCTTGTTAGTGCTGAAATCATGTTCCAGGCTTTACAATTTTTCTTAATATTTTTTTTGAGTTCCCTTACTCATTGTAACCTATCTGAAAGGAATCTTAGACTGAAGTAATGGCTAAAAAAACTACTGTTTTAATTGTGAGCTTTTTTCCTTCTTTGACTATGTCAGAGCAAATTAAATGAGGAATTGCCCGCATTTATTAATTCATTCAGTTTCAAAACTCTTACCATATATTGCAGTAAGGGTAATGGGGAACTGAAGGTTGTTCACATATATTTTATCTTAATTCACTTTCTTTGTGGATAACGCTAGGAGAGTTACTACAAATGATCCGTTCATGGCCGCAATCCCCAAACCTGTTGGTGGACACTGGCGGTGAGGGATGCCGTAAAGCTGAAGAAGGAGTCCTACAGGACCCTTTTGTCCCGTGGGACTCTGGAGGCAGCTGATATGTACTGGCAGGTCAAGCGGAATGTGGCTTCAGTGGTTGCTGAAGAAAAAACTCGGGCATGGGAGCAGTTTGGGGAAGCCATGGAAAATGACTTTCAGACAGCTTTGAGGAGATTCTGGTCCACCATCCAGCGTCTCAGGAGGGGGAAGCAGTGCAGTGTCAATACTGTATATGGTGGGGATGGTTGGTAGGGGGAGTACTTTGAAGACCTCCTTAATCCCACTACATGCCTTCCAATGAGGAAGCAGAGCCTGGGGACTCCGAGGTGGTCAAAAAACTCCTTGGTGGCAGGGCCCCGGGGGTGGATGAGATACGCCCAGAGTTCCTCAAGGCTCTGGATGTTGTAGGACTGTCCTGGTTGACACGCCTCTGCAACATTGCATGGACATCAGGGACAGTGCCTCTGGACTGGAAGACTGGGGTGGTGGTCCCCCTCTTTAAGAAGAGGGACCGGAGGGTGTGTTTCAACTACAGAGGGATCACACTCATCAGCCTTCCTGGAAAAGTCGGATTCAGGAGGAACAGTGTGGTTTTCATCCTGGTCGCAGAAAAGTGGACCAGCTCTACACCCTTAGCAAGGTCCTGGAGGGTGCATGGGAGTTTGCCCAACCAGTCTACATGTGTTTTATGGACTTGGAAAAGGTGTTCAACCATGTCCCTTGGGGAATCCTGTGGGGGGTGCTCTGGGAGTATGGGGTACCGGACACCTTGATAACGGCTGTTCGGTCCCTGTACAACCGGTGTCAGAGCTTGGTCCGCAAGTCGAACCCGTTTTCAGTGACAGTTGGATTCTGCCAGGGCTGCCCTTTGTCAAAGATTCTGTTCCTAACTTTTATGGACAGAATTTCTAGGAGCAGCCAGGGCATTGAGGGGGTCCAGTTTGGTGGACTCAGGATTGGGCCACTGCTTTTTGCAGATGATGTTGTCCTGTTTGCTTCATCAGGCCGTGATCTTCAGCTCTCTCTGCATCGGTTCACAGTTGAGTGTGAAGTGGCTGGGATGGGAATCAGCACCTCCAAATCTGAGAAAAAGCAGATCTAGAAAATGAATGAAAGAAGAGATGGGTTTTCATTAATTTGAAAACTTCAAACTGTTTAATTTTGTCCCAGCACTATACTAGTGCTATAGCAATACTATTGTTAAGTATATGACCTAATATAAATTTAGCTAGTGGATTGAAAGGTAAATTGACAATCTTGAAACTATAAGTACCATAGAAACTGGAAGCACTTTATCTGGCACACACTGATTTCTTTCTTGAGTATTTCTGCAGTATAAAAGATTTATAAATGTTAAGACCTATGAAAAAAAAATCTACTGCAATGAATGGTATTTGGAAGTCAGTGCAAATTAAACAATTGCATCTTTTAGAAACAAAGATTTAGGATTGTGAGTTTTGAGTATTTTCAAAGTTTTGACAATTTAGGTAATATTAGATAAAACGATGCAAACCTTTGCTAGATATATTCAAATCTAAAAAAAAATAATAAAAACTCTTGACTAACACATCTAGCAAAAAGCTAAGCAGCATTCTTTCTCTAAGACCAGTATTCTACAGTATAATGTCAATGCATTCTTCCATTTTGTAAACTTGTATTTATTCATGAATTTAGGACACTATAGCCTGAATAGATGCAGCACTGGTGCAACAGGGACACCAGTACTAAGAAGAAACAACAGCAGCCTGAGCAAAATCTATCAATGCTTCTCCAGGCCAGCCTAGTGCTGACTGAATTGTTGTGCCTCTTTAAATAAAGCACTTAAGAGGCTGTCAAAGCAACCTGGCTAGTAAAGACATCTAGTTTTCTGAAGATATACAAAAGATGTATCTTTTGCTGTTAAAACTGAATACATTTTTATTGTTGTTAAAGGACTCGCTAGCATCACTTTATGACTTTTTTAAAACATCACTAATTTAATATTATTAATGATGTTTATTTTTATATTCCAAGGCTCAATTGCATTTGTGGCATGCCAAGACCAACAAGTGATAAGTGACCAACAGTAACCCAGCCACAGGGGATGCACAAACCAGTGTGTTTCTTTGTGCCGGTCCCAAGCCCGGATAAATGGAGAGGGTTACATCAGGAAGGGCATCCAGTGTAAAATGTTGCCAAATCAATTTGCGGAAGATTATCCTAACGGGAGCAGCCAAAAGAGGAAGAAGAAGATTGTCCATCAGAATTATAATCGTTGCTGCCTGAATTATCCACCATAGTGAAAAACTCACTCATGGAGTATATATAATGGCAATTTTTTTTTAGAGGTAGCGAAAAGTAATAGCCTTCTTGCAATTAGTCTAGTCACTATTAATTGGGGGTTGAGGGAATTGTGCCATAGATTTTTGAGTAAATGTGCGTATCTTTAGTATTGTTAATGTATGTTTAACTTTTATTTTTAGTTTTCAGAATAGACTAAAATAGACTATTGTGTAACAGAATACAGTAGCTTTGTATGCTTCCAATTAATTAATGTTAAAGGGAAAAATATCTGATAGAATATGTGTATACATTTAGTGTATTTATTCATTACAAAATGCAGAACATTTTAATATTGAAAAATATCTGTGTAACAAAGGCACTATATAAGCGCCTGACCCAACACAGATGGACACGGGAGGCACGCATAAAATAAATAAACTTTTATTGTTCTTCACCTGTGGGGTACGTCTTCCCTATAATCTCCACAGGCACAACACAGTCCCAAGTGTACAAATATCGCACTTAAAACAAACCCCACTCCTCTCTTTCTGCACCACCACTCCTCTTCTAAACTTTGTCCTCCTTCTCCCGACTCTGGCCAATGAGTGGTGGTTGCTGGCTCCTTTTATTAGGCACTCGGAAGTGCTTCAGGTGTTTGATTGCCAACATCCGGCTGCACTTCTGGGAGTGGCAAAACTAGTGCCCAGAAGGGGCTCGCAGCTGTGCCTGCGGAAACCAACAGGGCTGCACCAAACTCCAACCCCCATGAAGCCCTGCGGGAGTCCGAGGCACCGCTGCAACCCAGGGAGGCTGCCATCTAGCGTCCAGGGGGAGAAATTGGGTTTCCCATGCTTGCTCCCCTGGAACATATGCTGCAAGGGCATCCCTGCTGGACATGGGCCCCAGCCATCCGTTACATTTGAAAGAACATTGTTACTGTACTAAAAATAAAACTGAATGCAACAGAGTAAAGAAAGATGTTAGAATGGATGATTTGGGCTCATCACTGTGGGAAACTCTAGAAATCACATGTGAATTACTTTAGAGTTTCAAAATTAGAAAGATCTAAGATGACATTTTATTATTAATAAAAAAATACTCCCAAAGTCTGTGTGCAAAATAAAAAGAGACACCAGGCTGTAACAGCTCAGATATTATACTGTATATATGATTTGAGTTTCAGAATGGATGAAGAACTAAGAGTGTGATGGGGGTTTCCTAAAGCTATTCAAGTTTTCTACTCCATCTAGGCTGCAGTAGTGAAATGAGAGTGAAAATGTTTTTATATTGATACTGGCTTCAAATCAAAGACCCAATGCATTTTCTTTTTTACTGACAGTTTGTTACAAAATAAAAATTTATAATATGAAATGTACACTTTTAACACTCTGTATACTCTGTGTGTAACTGAAATGTCTCAATAACATGCACCTGATTTTGGAACGACTCCTTCACGATAAAACAAAATTAACTACACTGCTAGAACATGTAATTTTCTGAAGAGAATTGTTAAAATAATATTCACTGAACTACTTGTTTTCATTCACGTTTGCAAGAAGCTGAAGCCTATTCCAGCAGCACTAGGCACATTTAAACAACCCGTGTCAGAGTGACAGGGCCCATTCATGCAAGTTAAGGAATGTATGATCAAAAGGATTAAACACAAAATCTCCATAATTGGGTTTTAATTTGATAGACTTGTTTGTGCAGTGCCATTGTGTACTAATTTATTTAAGTTCTCAAATTAAAACTATTCCCTGCGATGTTATCAAGTTATTTGGGCAATTATAGTGGCATTTTCTGTCATTCTCTTGACATTATGCCATTATGAAGTTAAACATTTAATTATGCCAGTATGAAGTTCAAAAATTGAGTAGTCCTTCTGCCTATTTTCCAAATCCAGATATACTACATCATGGTCACAGTCATCCCTAGCATATCCAGAGAACATTACTTACTACATGTTGTTTATGTTTATTGGCTAATTTCAAGTCACCAATAAACCTAACTTGCATGTCTTTGGGATCCATTTAGCCACTCACTTCTAAACCTGCTCAATCCAATCTAGGGTTATGGAAAGCTAGGGCTTATCCTGACAGTACCCAGTGCAAAAGAGAAATCAACCTTAAGGAGTAGCTTATTTATTGCAAGGCACACTTAAACTTTAATATACTTTGCATATGGGAGAAAAAACAGAATATTCTTAAAACCTCACACAAACACATGGAGAACATGCACGTTTTCATAACAGAGTCGCCAATCTAGTATTCAGACCAGGTATTTTTGCGGTTTTGAGGTACTACATGGCACTGTACCATTATACAATATATATTCAGTCATGTGGCCTCTTTTGTATTCCAGTTCGCAAAGCTCATTGGGGTACCATGTTTCATTGGCCTTAAATGTAGGAGTATTGCATTACTAGATGCTGAGTGCATTGTAGTTAAGAAGAGTGGGGTCAGTGACTAGGGTTGAAAGAATTAAACTATATATAGAAAGAATATATACAGGGTAATAGCTTATTGTTCAGTTTACTCAAGAAAGTTTGTACCAAAACATAATTCCTTAAATGCTGTGTCTAACATTGGATAAACTAGAAAAAGAGAGGTAATTTTCATTGTTTTATTTTTGTTGGCCCACTGTGTCAACAATACACTGATTGTCTTTTTAAATATACCATTTCTAAATCATAAGCAAACATTAAAGTTTTTTTCAGGAAGGTGTTTCAAATAGAGATTAGTGAGATTCAAACAAACTTAGATCAAAACAATTTAACTTCTTTAAGAACCATTCTTGTTATTTCCTAAGCTTCATTAAAATACCAAACTATAAAGTCTGGGAAAGCTGCCTATCCTTGCTGCACTGCAGTTTCCTGTATCTTTTAGCACCAGATGCTTCAATTCCACAAGTTAGCACCATGCTGGGGTTGAAGCAAAAGGTCCCATTTTTTATGTTCTAAAGCAGTCATGTTAAACTTTGTTCTTAAAAGTCTTTAAATTGCAGTGCTTTTTGAATGAATTAAGCTCTCTGCTTTCTATTTGTAAATGGAATATTTATTTTTAGAAGCTAGTTTTATTTAGAAGGTGCGTATGTATAATATCATAAAAAAGGGCGGGAATTCTTTTGGTATCCCTGCATAGTAGGGATATTAGCAAGAAGGCCCCAGCTATGCCACAAGGACTGTAATTATTTATACAGCACATACAGGAATAGACTACACAAGGAAGATCAAAGCCTATAAAAAGAACAAAGAGAAACAAAATCCTGCTGCCCCTCTAGGCTTTCCTAATGGAAGAGGGTCTATCAGGTGGGGAGTCTCACTCTCTAATCCATTTTCCAAGCAAGCACGTCCTTCTTATCTCCTGTCAACTTCCCCCAATAAGCCCTCACTCCACCCTTCCTTCTTTGTCCAGATACTTTTAACCAAGACCTTGAACCTCACAGTCCTCAGATGAATGGGTCTCCAAGAGAGCTCTACAGTTTCCATTCTCTTAAGGAGATAGCACAGGCCCATCTACAAAATACAGAAACCTCTAAGGCTTTCTCTTTGAACCCCCTATTAGTTTCAGTTATGGTAACTGTTTACTTGACTGTATCTTTCAAGGGTAAAGTTGAGGTCAAGGTAACATTTTTTCAAATTAATTTAATTTATACAAATGTTAGACAATAAGAAAGAGAAAACAGATGCAGTAAGCCATGGAATCAACTAACATGAAGTGCAATGTACACAGATATTTTGTTCAGTCATTTGAATTAATGAATCCATTACAGGCTTTGAGCTATCCTTTACCATCAAACAGTCCAATTACTGAAAGTATGAATTAATTTTTGAGTTCTGCATGAAAAACACTTATTAACAAAACAAGTTACAGGAGACTGATCAAATTTGTTCAAACTTAACAGAACACTGAAATTAAGCTCTCTTTGCAACAATGGTGTAGGACAATGTTGAACACAACACATGTCAAATGTAGTAGAAGACCACAGCAGGTTTCACTTTTGTTGGGAAGATGAGGCTACACTGGTTGCATGATCAACACAACTTGATAACTGAAAATTGAAAAATGTTGCTTGGTCTGCTGTGGAAGAAAAAGTAGACTTAGTGTTCACATTGTCATTTAGGAGTAATATAGTTATTGCACATAAAGTGTTCTGGTTTGCTTTCCACATTAAAAATATAGCATCTTTCTTAGGAGTTGTATAAAGGGTTAATAAATATAGTCTAAACATTTCAGGAGACCAGATAAAGGTCAAGTGAACAACAAAGAACAAAAATGGTTCTGGGAGATGGATGTTGGCTGACTATCATGTACCCAGTAAGACTTGAGAGATGTCACATACGCAGGAACTCAAACAGTATTGGAAAGTATTATAAGGACCAAGAATATAAGTAACATGAGACTTTTATTTTGGGTTATGTAAGCTGCTTTTGCTCACTGCTGGAAACATTCCATGTCTCTTTAGCCACTCGGTGTGAATTCAAGCTAGTGGACCAATCTGTAAGAATGACTCTTATTTTATTTTATGTGATCATTCTGTCACAGGCTACTGTGATGGAGTGTATCCCGCTTCATGAAGAAAAATAAGAGACACAATGGACAAGTTTCCTCCTGCCTGGTTCCTGACTCAAAGAGGTCCTAGTTGATGACGCAGCTTCTTTTTTTTATATATATTTCCATTTAATTTCTTCCACACTATCAAAAGTTTATTTCTGCTGTGACATTAAAAAGTTGTTGGCAGTGTAATGGTGTAAGTAATGCTTTCTTGGTACATATTAGGTTACTTAATACCAAATGAATACCATCTGAATGCTACAGCATACCTAAGCACTATTGTTGACCATGTGTGTACTTTTATGGAAACAATCATTAAATGAATACTTCAACAAAGATAATGTGCCAAGTCACAAGGCAAGCTTCATATGAAACTGGTTGCTCTAATATGACAGTGACTTCGGTTTACTCCAGTTGTCTGCTCTGTTTCATGGTCTCAATCCAGTAGAGCTCTTTGGAAATGACTGAAAAATCTTTGGAAAGTACAAGATGCTATCGAGACAGCATTGATCAAAATTGCCAAGGAATGTTTCCACTATCTTGTTGAATCTTTGACTTGAATTGTTTGAGCTATTCTGGATGACAAAGGGGTCCTACCTAGACAGGGCTCTAAATGTATATTGAAACAACATGCCATACCAGGATGATGCGCTTTTATTGCAACAGCTTGACACCCTTACTTTCTACATAATCTGGAATATATAGCAAAGCTTGTAGTTTCCTACAACACATTGGTTGTGGTAAGAATCATGCTCCCTCAAACACAACTACTTTAAGGATTCAAGGCCATCTCTAATCTAGACCTCATTCCTGAAGAAGATCTTACCTTTAGTGTATTAGTGACTTGCTTCTGAACCTTTGTCTTCTACATCTGAAGGATCAACTCACATCTGATTACATCTCAAATGTAGTTCTTAGTCCAAATGTTGGCCATCTTTTGAATGAACTACTGCAACTTTCACCTAATTAGACTGTACCATCAGATTCAGTGGCGTAGCGTAGTGGGGGCGCCCCAGGCGGCACTTTTAGGGGACGGCAAAGAATTACTGTATATTTTAGTCTTTTAAATTGAAATACCTAAATAAGTAGGTGGCGAAATTTTCCCCACGCTACGCCACTGACCAGATTGATTCTGTATTTGCAGAATCCAACATCTTAGCTGATGTACAAAATTCTATCATGCATACATTCATTCTCATTTTTCTCTCAATCTATTTCTTTGTGCTGGACAGCAGTTTTACAACATATCAGATTTAGTGTCGGTGTGCTGGTCTGTCAAGTGATCTAACCATGTGTACTTTCAGACTGTACTTATAGCATATAAGCAGACCAAAACTCTGTAATCACCCATCCATCCACCCATTTTCCAACCCGCTGAATGCGAACAAATTCAATTCATTCAAAATCGAAGGATGGCAAAGCCATGGGGTAACACAGCTATTGAAATCTGCTTCTAGCTTTGGCATCCCCAAATTAATTATTAATGGTAAAGCTGCTGATACCAAGACCATTTCAAGAAATGACGTGACTCATCTGTTTTGACTTTACATAACCTTTAACGTTTGACATTTTAATTGTGCATTTTTGGTGAGTTTTTGCCTTTATATACTATACAACTTGGTTTGGAAATTATGATAATTATATCAATGGACTGTAACTAGGGCTGTTATATGATTAAAAAATACAATGGCGATTAAAATGTTTAATCAAAATTAACTGCATATTAATCACAGTTTAATGTATTTCCTTCATGCATATTAATGATTTTCTTAAAAACTAAAATAACTCAGTGGTTAATTTCTAATACAAAATAGTTTTAATAATCACTTGTCTATGCATATTATAGTATTCCAATTAGTTTATTGAACAGTTTGGTTTAACAAAAACAACACTTAACAACCACCCAAACCAGAGACAGGGCTAACTTACTAACATTCTATCTCCAGCTCAGACCTGTACCTCAACAGCCTCTTACAAGTCACGTTTTTACGTTTAACACAGCATTTTATGTTCCAATATGGGACAACCTCATATTATAAGAAACAACATAGGAAACAATTAAGCGATGGTGACCTGCTACTACTATTTACAGACTTGGATTCATTTGGCTCTATCTCATTATGAAGCACAGTCAAATTAATCAGATTAAACACGTTTTGGGGTTGTGTTAAAAAATGTAATAATTCAGTTCAGAATTTTAATTTAAGAATTTTTTAATGTGTTATTTGCATGGGTTAATGCTGATTAATCTTTTGCTGTAATTGTAACATTTACACTTCAGTGCACTTCTCTGGAATTTTGTGCAATATTTTGCTAATCTTGTCATGTAGATGACCTGTGGCTGCAGAATAATATTGATACATTGTACCATGTTTTTGTTATTAAGCTGTTTAAATTAACACAATTATTTGCTATGTGACAACATTTACAGGTAAATGTAAAAACAATTTGCACATACCAGTATATCTATCCTTTTTAAATTGCATCCATTTTTACAATTTTTTGAAATGAATTACATCACACTATAGGAAGACTGCCAATTTATAAACTATACTGTATGTAACCACGCTCAATAAATATATGACAGTGAAGAAGAACTTGAAAAACACTTTTGGTTACTGCTTGTGTTAATATTTTAGCATAATATTTTTAATAGGGAAGAGTTTGCATTAAAAAAACTTCACACATGCTTCCATTCATGTGGCTGAAATTTAATTTTACTATATTGTTTTCTTAGCAAATCCATCTATCCAGTTATGCTTAATCCAATCTCTGGAGGGTCACAACTTATCCAGGCAACACTTGGAACATTCCAAAGACCAACTCTTTATGGCGTTTATTGTAGCTTCCTTACCATTATGTTTACTCCCAGAAAAAAGAGCTAAAAACATTGATTTTTTTCCAAGAAGTAAAAATGTAATACATGTAACAGAAGCATGTAAATACCAAAATATCAGTATAAATACAATACGAAAGGTATTTCTAGTGACCACTGCTGTACTGATACATATTTAGTACATGTTTCAGTGTGATATGTTTTGAAACCAACCCACACACCAGTGCTGCATTATTGAAGCTTGTTTTCTCATAATATTTTTTCTGTTGTTTGCACGAGAGAAGGTAGAATGTCAGTACATGATCCACATGATTATTGTAGGCTACCACAGCACAAGGGTAAGTGACTTCCACATTTGCCCTACGTGAACATTGATATTCATTGATTTACCTTTTTGTTATGCAGCTACTGTTGCACCATGGTGCGGCTTCACACGACCATATTTACCAGTCATATCACTGCAGTTCGATCATACAGTGCCATATGTCAATGTCTGATGACCAATTCACATTGTCATCACAATCACTCAATGCAGACAGTGTCTCAACTTCAGTTTGTTCTAAAACTGTCTTTATGGCTTTTCATTTTCCAATGTGTTTCCAGCTGGAAGATCCATCCACTTACACTATGAATATGATGGTGGGATTACCTTAATATATATTGTCACACATGTGCATTTAGGAAACAACTAAAGGGCCCAGGGAACTGTAATGCTACACCAGACCAGGGGGTGGCAGGGTGAGCTGACTGTCTCTCTCAGTTTCTTGCAGACCATTCCTGGGAAATCTCACCAGATTCCGGTGCCTGTGATGACATCACTTCCAGCTCCGGCACCTCTGATGATGTCACTTCCGGCTCCGGACTAGATTACATCATTTCCTTCCCTAGCCCTTAAAACTGCCCTCTTACCTCCAAATGATCAGTTCTGTTTTGGACTCAGTCTTGTGAACATCTCTGTTCAAATATCTAAAAACTTTTTGTAGCTGGGAAATAATATACGGGTGGCTGCCCCAAACCTTTATGATGTCTGGAGACTAATTCTTATCGCTCTATATATATATATTTTTTTTTTTATTAGGGCGGCACGGTGGCACAGTGGTAGCACTGCTGCCTAGCAGTTAGGAGACCCGGGTTCGCTTCCCGGGTCCTCCCTGCGTGGAGTTTGCATGTTCTCCCCATGTCTGCGTGGGTTTCCTCCGGGCACTCTGGTTTCCTCCCGCAGTCCGAAGACATGCAGGTTAGGTGGATTGGCGATTCTAAATTGGCCCTGGTGTGTGCTTGGTGTGTTTGTGTGTGTCCTGCAGTGGGTTGGCACCCTGCCCAGGATTGGTTCCTGCCTTGTGCCCTGTGTTGGCTGGGATTGGCTCCAGCAGACCCCCGTGACCCTGTGTTCAGAGATGGATGGATGGATATATATATTGTGACAGATAAGTGGCGCTATCGCTTCCTTGAACCCTCGGACAATACACCAGACACCAGAAAAAAGTCCAAATGTTGACTTTATTAATATACAACAGTGCACAAAGCACCCTCCTCTCCACAAAACTCATTCAATAAACCAATCCTCCTCCCCCAGACGCATTGCCACCCTTCCACCCAGCTCAGCTCTACATCTGGGATTTCCCATAGTCCTTTTATATTCCCTGACCTGGAAGTGTTTCCAATCCCCAGTCCATGTGATCTCCTTCCACTTCCGGGTCAGATAAAAAAGTCCTTTTCTTCACCCCGGAAGCATGTCATTCCTCTTGTCCATGTGACTCGGATGTACTTCCAGGGCGTAGGGAAAATATTCTTTGCTCCTCCCTGCAGCTCCATCTAGCTGCCCCTGTGGTATCCAGCAGGGCTGTGGATAAAAACTTCATTTTCCATAATTCCCTGCTGGCATTCGGGGCACCTCCATGCTGCAGGGAGAGCTCCACCTGGTGGCCTGGGGGTATTGGCTGGGATGAATGGCCGGCCATATTCCACTATATATATATATATTCTTTTTTGTGGCACAATGTTATTTCATCCACTAGATGGCAGCAGAATACTGTCCCAAGAGTTATTTGGGTTTAACACTATAAAGCGGATCTTTAAACATCACCCCAAGTCTGACACAGGTTTAACTGTTATTGCATAGAATTCCAAGGCCAAGAAAGTTAATAATAAATATTTCAGAAATATATTTTTACCTATGTTTTACTGAATAATTTCTGCCTGAAAACTTCTAATATAAAAAATAGGATTAAACTGAGCTAAATAGGAATAAAAAGAACCGCATCATGGCCAGTTCGACAGACATTGAAAAATCAAGGCGACAGTTGGTAGGAAGAGTCCATTCTGCTGAAAAAAGAATTACAATGATGTAATCATCACATTTTTTGTTTTATACTTCTTTTACAAAAGCAAATTAAATAAGATGTATTTAAAATGGTACAGTCTGTAATACAACATGCCATTTTTATGTCTGTTGACAGTCCATTTTCAAGCAAATTGCCCATTACTGTAAAAAAAACAAAAACAAATAAAAAAAATGGATTAATGAAAGTGAGTGTGGGTGAGTATGAGTGTTGTTGCTTGTGTGCCCTTGTGCTTGACTGGCAACTTATCCTCTCTAATCCTGAATGCAATTGGCTGGTTTGGAGAATATATGCATATATGATCAATTGTCAACACATTTAGAATTCAGAGAGAGCACTAAGTCAAACTTATCTGCTAAAAATGTATGCACATTTTTTTTTACCCAAATTGGTGAGTCTTATTTCTTTAAATAGGTTCTTTAAAAAACACATTTCTAATTATTTTATTAAACAAAGATAGTTCACCTCAGATTGTTATACACTTGCATGAATCATTAACAGCATATTTTTTCTGAACTGAATCCTTGCACATTCTTATAAAAATATATAAAATTGTACTGCATTAAATTTCAGGCTATTAACAAGGTATGCACATTAAACCACTTCAAGGAATGCTACACTAAAAGTATTTTGCGCCATCTACTGGTAATTTTGTAAAGTGTGCCATCTAAAAATTGTTCACTTGATACATTTTATGTAAATACTGTAATCCTAGTCTTGGCAGCAACTGCAAAACTGCCTTTAATGATTAAGAACAAAAAATAATTCACATAAATTTCTTATGATTAAATACTGGAAAAGGTTAAATGTTTTCCCTTTTGATCAATTATTTTAACAAAAATAAAAAGAGGTTAGTGTTGGCAATGCATAACGCATTGACAACAATAAAGCCAGGAAGATTGACTTAATCATGAGTGAGTGAGAAAGTGACTTTTAACGGCTAGAGGTTTTGCAACAAATATATCACATCCATACAACACTTTCTGTATTTATTTTAACCTAAAATTGAAATTAAAATTAAAATTGATGGGGAGGTAAAATTTATATAATGAATGCAACCCAGAATGATGCGGCTTTTTATAGTGCAACAGAGGGATAGGATCCATTTCAGCATGCTTTGGATGCAGAATAGTGCACTGTAGGTAATACTGAAACACACACTCACACAATGCCAATTTAGGATTATTGATTACCTGCAAATATTTGAGAAGTAACTGATATACATTTATGAAATATACACAGTTTTATGGACTAAGTGTAAAACCAATACATACCATAACCCTGCAAGGCAGCAGTACACACCACTTCTTTCACAATGTTATCTACTAGATCTATTGACAGTTACGTACACACATCCATAGTTCAGCATAGATAATGAATACGACAGTGTATTTAAACTACCGTTGTAGAATTCTATTAAGAAAAATATGCAAAAATGTTGAAAAAAACTAGCTTGTTACATACATACACTTATGGTGAATTCTTTAAAACTCACTTAAGAACCCCTCCACAGAATGTATACTAACAAACTATAAATTTGTCATATAGTTTAAGACATTTACTTTGTGCAGATAAAAGTAACTTTTTCTAACACTGTTCACAGACAGATTCACTTTTTATTAACTATACCACAATTCCAGTGGGTCATAAGTTTACATACACTTTGTTAACTGTGCCTTTAAACAGCCTGGAAAATTCCAGAAAATTATGTCAATCCTTCAGGGAATTAGACAATTAGTCTATGATAGCCAATTAATCTAATTGGAGTCAACATGTGGATGTATGCTACCATCAAACTCACTGCCTCTTTGCTTGAAATAATGGGAAAATGATAAGAAATCAGCTAAGATCTTAGAAAAAAATTGTGGATCTCCACAATTCTGGTTCATCCTTGGAAACAGTTTCCGAATGCCTGAAGGTCCAATGATGCATCTGTACGTGCAACTATAAACACCTTGGGACCACATAGCCATCAAACCGCTCAGGCAGGAGACTCATTCTGTCTCCTAAAAAAGAATGTACTGTGGCATGAAAAGTGCAAGTCAATCCCAGAACAACAGCAAAGTACCTTGTGAAGATGCTGGAGGAAACAGGTAGATAAGTATCTGTATCCATAGTAAAACGAGTCCTATGTTGACATAACTTGAAAGGCTGCTCAGCAAGGAACAATTCACTCCTGTTTAAAATGGCAAATGGGGACAAAGATCTTCCTGTCTGGAGAAATGTCATCTGGTCTGATGAATTCAAGATTGATCTGTTTGGCCATAATGGAGGGTGGGACATTATGGCAGATGACACGAGGTACTACTACATCGTTGCAGCTCTCAGTGTCTCCACAGCATCCAGAGTGGTGAGTCTGCTTGAAAATCCCTTGGACACGAAAAAGTATGGCCTGATGGAGTCAGAGCAGTTATGGCGACTATTATCATTACCAGGCTTCAGAGATGTGAAACCGGCCATGTTGACAAACTTGACTAGGCAGCCATAAGCCCTGTTTTATATTTAGAGAACTACTTCTATAATAGATGCTCAAACAAGTGTGCACTGTCTTGGCCAAGGTACTACCATGAGTTAGTTAAGATAGCTGACAGCCTGCACTCTGCTTCACAGAGCTACCTTTCTCCTGCAACCCTCGTCAGCTTCATTAGCAAGCCTTCAGCTCGCACTGCTCTTCCTCCTCCAGCCACGATCCTTACAACTGACTAATTTGGCAAGAATGTAAAGAAATGCCATGCTCCTTGTAAGTTTACCCCACCCGGGTCAGTTAACACCATATTATTAGCCTCTACTGATGCCCAGTCTGGCCACCGTTTTCTATGTGATAATGGTGCACAAGTGAGAATGCTACCTGCATCACCTATTCATGTGGCTTCAGGGAGAGAAAGGCCCATTCTGGAGGCTGCTAATGGCATTAGGATCCCCACCTACGGAACACAGCATACCACCTTATCTTTCAGTGGAAGACATTTCAATTGGATATTTGTCTTGGCCAAGGTGGCCAGGCCACTGCTGGGTGTGGACTTCCTGTGTGCAAATGGGTTGGTAGTTGATGTTAACCATCACCTCGTAAATGCAAAGGCCTTTGCCACCCTTCCCTGCACACTCAGCAGTGTCACTACCTCTGCCATGTACAACATGATGGCTGCAACTTGTGATTTTTCTCGCCTTCTCAAAGAATTCCTCCAGCTATCCAAACCCACTTTTTCCACAGAGGAAATCAAGCATGGCGTGGAACACTATACTTCCACTTCTGGTTCACCAGTCCATGGCCACAGCTGGGGGCTGGCCCATGACAAGCTGGCTATTGCAAAGCTGAACTTGCCAACATGGAACGGCTAGGAATTATGTGCCATTCAAAGAGCCTATGGGCATCATCCTTCCTTATGATACCCAAAGCAGGTGGAGGTTTCCGACCGTGTGGGAATTACCACTGCCTGAACGATCACACTGTCCTGGACCAGTACCCAATTCCACACATACAGGATTTCTCGGCACGGCTCTCTGGGAAAGTAGTCTTTTCAAAGGTGGACCTGGTCTGTGGCTACCACCAAGTACCTGTGCACCCAATGGACATCCTCAAAACGGCAGGCATCACCCCCTTCCAATTATTTGAATTTCTGTGTGTATACCATTCAGCCTTAAAAGCACTGTGCAAACATTCCAAAGGTTGATGGACTCTCTCCTTGGCAATTTTGACTTCTTTTTTTGTCTATGTAGATGACATCTTGTTTGCCAGCTCCTCCAGAGTTGAACACCTCACCCATTTCCCAATCTTGTTTGAATGCCTGAGCCTGAATGGGTTGATCAATTCTGTGTCTATTTGGAGAGCTTGTCACTGACTTCCTGGGGCATTGCATTTCAAAAGAGGGTGTGATTCCTTTGCCTTTCGAAGTCTCTGCTGTCACCAGTTTTCCACAGCCCTGCACCACACGCGCTCTCTGGGTATTCTTGCTCATGGTCAATTTCTACCATCGCTTCATTCCTTGGGCAGCACTTATCATGCAACCTTTACAGTATATGAGGCACTACAGGGCCAGTCTGCAAAGTCCCCTGTCATGTGGTCCAAAGACCTGGATGAGGCATTTGCAAACACCAAACATGCTTTAGCTGATGCGGATATGCTCGCACACCCGCTGTCCGAAGCTCCATTCGCTCTTGAAACTCATGGTTCAGACTATGCAGTGAGGGTGGTGTTTGAACAGTGGACTGATGTTTCAGCAAACATTTGCAGTATTCAGAAAGTACAGTATAGCAGTATCGACCAGGAACTGCTGAGTTGGTACCTGGCCATTCGGCATTTCTGCTTCTTGCTTGAAGGCCAACTTTCCACTGCATTTGTCGACCACAAACCACTTGTCTTTACAATGTCCAAAATCATTGAGCCAGCACCTGGCATACATATCAAAGTTCACAACAGACGTCCAGTATGTTGATGGTAAGAACAATGTGGTGTTTGACTGTCTCTTTCAGTCTGCACTAGCAACCATACATGTTGGAATTGACTATGCTAAGCTAGTGGCTGACCAAGCTAAGAACAAAGAAGTCCAGGAACTTCACTCGGCAGAAACTGACCTACAGTTGTCAGAGGAGCAGTTGGACAGCAGTACTGCTAAGCTCTGGTGTGACACCTGCACAGGTTACCCATGCCCAATTGTCACCAGGAACTGGAGACGGCACATTTTTGACACCATATACAGCCTCTTATATCCAGGGTGGAGGGCATCCCAACATTTGATGGTCGGGGCCTCTAAAAAAATGTTCGGACCTGGGCAGCAGCTTGTGTTGCATGCCAGAAGGCTAAAATATATTGCCAAATATATTCCCAGTATACACCTGCTCACTGTTGTTGACAGGACTACCAGGTGGCCTCAAGCTATTACTCTGATGTCCATAACTGCAGCAGAAGTAGCGAGGGATTTTATCAGCACTTGGGTTGCACAGTTTGGCACACCTTCCCACATCACTTCCGACCAAGGCACACTGCTCACTTTACAGCTCTGGGCTTCAATGGCACAGGACCTTGGAATGACACTGCACCATACCACTGCCTACCACCCCCAAGCTAACAGCCTTTGTGAGTCATTTCACTGGCTGCTAAAGTCAGCCCTCAAGGCCCCTATTACCAACAACAGCTGGGTCAACCTCCTGCCGTGGGTGCTGTTGGGGCTGCATACCACTTCGAAAGAGGATCTGCAGGTCTAATCCACTGAACAGGTGTTTGGTCAGCCTCTCCATGTGCCCAGGGATTTTATCCCTTAGAGTTCTGTGTGCTGGACTTAATCCTGACACTAATCTCACAGCAGTCAACTTCCAGCCAGTACCTCCTGCTCAACATGGCTCACCTCACTTCTGGTTCCCATACCACCTGCAATCAGCAAAATTTGTGTTTGTCTGGTACGAGGCACACCATGACCCACTGAAACCACCTTATGACAGCCCTTTCAGAGTCCTGTAACGTGGAGACAAAACATTCATGCTTGACATCTGTGGCATACAGCGGATGGTCTCGCATACAGAATCCTCTCAGGCTTTTGACTCTTTTCCAGCCCCTGTTGGTGATTTGGCCCCTGCTTCCCTTAACACACCTGTACCTACTTTGCATGTAGATGTTAGTTCTCTGGGTCAAATAACAACCCTAACTAGTCGCACTAGGACTAGGCGCATAGTGCATGCCCCAACCAGGTTAATGTTGCCTGTGCACGTGAATTCTGATAGGGGCTGTGTAGCTGCTAGAGGCTCTGTGCCTCTAAAGGACACAGTTCACATGCACTGCAGTGTGGCAGGAGGTGTGATGAATGGAAAGGCAACATTTATGTATATAGTTTAAGTACGTTCAATAATAAAGTTCAGCAGTTTTTGCCTGCATCGAGAAAACATTGTCTGGTGTGTTTTCTTCCCTTGAATATTGCTACACTTGCTTTCTAGAGGGTTGTTTATTACTTATTTACCTTATTACAACCTTGGAAAAATCACTGGTGGTTTCTCTAAGATAAGGCAGACCTCACATGCTTAAGCTTTAAGCTACATTTAGTTATCCCTTGAGTTACTTTCAGTCCTTTTCCTTATGTTTAATAATTCATTGTGTTATGGCTTCATATAAAGCTATATACTTGTAATAAATTGTAAAAGATTATATATCAACTAAAAATTCCATAACAGAAAAGGCACACTGGCCTCTCCCAAGTAGTGTGATTCCATGATACTGCTTCTTCATGCTAGCCATGCTATGATGGATTGTGTGATGAATTGCCTATTTGGAATTGAGTTGACAGAGAAGAAAGGGTGCCATAGGACATGGACAGGGTTAAGAAGGTATGAAAAAAATCCCACACAGGTAATTGGAAGGCAAATCAACATTCTAATACCGAAGAAAGACAGCATCCCAAAAGGAGAAGTCATGGTTTGAATTGCAAAGGAACTGGAAATGGCTCAGCTCTCCTAAAATAGCTGCCCTAAAAGACCCAATTGTGAAAATTTGTGAGAGTCTCTATTATAATTTAAATGGCCAGTTTCTAATATTTTACTATTTTACACACGCAAACTTAAAAGTATAAAATATATGTTATAGGCAACATTTCCTCCTAAGTTATGTTACCTTGGTTATCAAACTGATGAGGCAAATGTATTATTATAAACTGGAATGCACTATTTTTAGATTTTCAGGTGAAAGCCCACAAACTTTCAAGTCAATTTTAGGTGTTTTGGTTCACAAAAAAGAACAAAGTCACTTATAACATTAACTCTTTTCATTGTGGCTTTCAGCAACAATGTCTAAAACAAAACACAGTTCCTAGCTTTCTAATTGTCAAAACAATCTAAAATGAGTAACCTTCCCTGTGCTTTCTGCATTACACCACCAAATTCTGCTAGCAGTGGCTCTTCCGACCATGTTTTTGGAATTGGTGACAGGTCTGCTGAACCTGCCAAGGGAAATATGCCTACTGACCATGTTAGGTCTGCAGAAGAAAAGGCTAAAGCTACAGTGACTACAATCTGTGTTGAAATGCCTGACCATCCTGGCAGCCAGTACTGGAAAAATAAGTATAAAAAGCATTCTGCTCTCTGGAAAGAATGTGCATTTAACTGGCAGTGTGATGTAGTGGTTAGGTTAGGCTAGGTAGACTTCTGTTTGCAGAAGAAAAAAAGTACAAAACCTGAAGACAATGTTACAGAGATCAGATAAACAAAGACGCAACATTTCACAACCAATGTTATTGCATAAACACACACTCACACACTAGTAAAAAAAGAATACATTCTTTCAGCAGAACACAAAACAATAATACAGGATTTAACATTTAGCAGGATCCCTACAAGTAACAGTATATAAAATGTGTATAGCTCTAGGAATAAAAGAGTTGTTAAACCTGTTGCTCTTTACCTTTAGAAACCTAAATCTGCAGTCTGATGGCAACAGCTGGAATTTAGAGCAATGGGGATGGCTACTGTCTGGCAGAACTCATTGGCTTTCTTTCTAACTTGTTTGCAATCCATTTTAGTGATGGAGGCCTGGTATGAACCAATAATGTTACTACTAATGTTTAGAATGTGGTTAAGATGGTTTCTATTTTTATTGCTGAGATTGCCAAACCAATAGATAAAAGCAAATATAACAATGGATTCAATAAAGAAAAAAAGTGTAATTATTGTTTTGTCCACCTTAAAACAGTTGAGTTTCCTAAGAAAGAAAAGTTGTGATTGACCCTTTTTACAGGTTTGCTGTGTTAAGATTAGTTTAGTTTGTTAAAGTAAAGTTGATTGTTTCCAGATATTTGTATTGGTCTACCATCTCCACTGTCTCTCCTTTAATTATAGGTGAGACAGTAGATGGTAGGGAGCACCTAAAATCTACAACCATATCTTCTGTCTTTGAAATATTTAGTCATAATTTGGAGTGATTGTGCCATTGTACAAACACATTGACAAACACGTCCATGGCTGTTTTCCTTGTAATGTAAAAGACATCACTATAACAAAGTCTTCTACAAATTTCAGGATATATCTATCCTTGTGTAAACTCCTGCAGTCATTTGTATATAAGATAAAAAAGAGGAGATAGGCAGAAATCTTGCTGAGTACCAACAGGTGCACTTAGGCTATTAGAGAAACAGCCATTAACACTCACTATTTGTGTTCTGTTTGTTAGAAAAATCCGGAATCCATCCCAACAAGTTAGGGTCCAAACAGAACTGATTACCGGTAATCAGTTTGTCAATTAAAATGTGGGGTTGGATCATGTTAAAAGCTGATGAAAAGTCTATAACCAGCAATCTTGCTTGGTTTTTCGATCCTTCCAAGTGCTCATACAGTAAATTCAGAAATGTTGCTGTGGCATCCTCCACACTCCTTTTTACTCTGTATGCAGATTGGTAAGGGTAAGGATTGTCCTGGATTTTGTTAAACAGTTGTCCCTTAAATAACTTCTCAAAGGGTTTGTCTAAAGTCACTTAATGCTTTGGGTTGTGTGGTTTCTGCCAATGTAATAACAGTTGTCTGTTTCTTCAGGTTGGGCACTTGCTGAATAAGGCTGTGGACTTCAAACCCTGAGGTTGTGGCTTCAAATCCCACTACTGACTTAGTGTGACCATGAGCAAGTCACTTGACATGCCTCTGCTCCAATCAGAAAAAACTAAAAATTGTATCATAAATGTCACCCTAGATAAAGGCGTCAGCCAAATAAGTAAATGTAACTGGAACTGATGAATGCAGAAGTAAATATATAAGCACAGAACATACTGCAGAAAAAAAAATACTGTAAGGACTGTAATCATTATTATTCATTATTAAAAGGCAACTGGGACCACAGAAATGAAGGAAAAATAATTTCTCCAAACAAACTTGAAATAAACACAAACATCTTTTATATGTGCTCTATACTTAGCATTTTTATTTTTTGTAACCCCAACCCCACAGCCTTGGCCTATACCCGCTCTGCATTACCTTCAGAATGATGGGAGTTAAAGGCAGTACTTCCCAGTACATGTACTGTTTGTACTGAAAGGGTAGCAGGCAGTAGCACCAGCGAGGGAGAGTTAAAGTTACATGTGTGCTTATACCAGATTGAAATTTAGTGCCTTACCTTTGATGTTTAACAAAAATGGTATAAAAATGGAATGGAGTAGGTGAATTTACCCTTGGGATTAATAAAGTATCTATCTATCTATTGTGATAAAGGCACACTATATAGCGCCCGACCCGGCACAGACTACGCAAAGGCACGTGTTCACACTCAAAGGGCTTTTTATTTTCTTAAGCTGTGGGCACACGCCTTCCCCGTGTCCCACAGGCCCAACACAGTCTAAAGCACAAAATAACCCACACAACCAAACGCTTCCTGGCACCACCACTCCTCCCAGGCAACCTCGTCCTCTTCCTCCCCATTCTGGCCTTGATTGCTGGGAGGCAGGCCCTTTTATACCCCACCTGGAAGTGTTCCAGGTGCCTGACCAGCTGGTCTTAATTGCTCCTCCGGGTGGGGCTGATAAACCGTCCAGCGTGGTGGCTGGTTGTCCACAGAACCCCCTAGCGGCCACCCCATCTCCCAACCGGGCTGCTGTGGTGGACTCCATGTCCCATGGAGCCACGGGGAAGATTGAGGAGGGATCCATGGCCAGGGAGGCTGCCCCCCAAGCACCCCGGGGAAGGTACTGCAATGTCCATGATGGCTCCCCCGGGACGTATGCAGCAGAGGCGTCCCGGCCGGGCATGGGACCCGGCTGTCCGTTACACTATCTATCTATCTATCTATCTATCTATCTATCTATCTATCTATCTACCTATCTATCTGGACACTGGATCCCTTGCACTACTACCTTCTGTGAGGCATTTTCAAGATTTTCCTTGTTTGTAAACAAGGGATAAGTAAAATGCATCACTTATTTGGTAATTACTATGTCCAGACAAATAAATATAAAATACTTTTCAAATGGATCTGGAAAGTTTTTAAGTTCAAACAGAAACTTTAATTCATGGCACATCTCATAAGTAATTAGTCTCAAAGAATGTAGAAACAAATACTTACATTATCAAGAAATATCAGCTATGAAAGTTAAACTACAATTCAACAGCAAACATCAAATCTTTAACATAACATCCCAGAACCTAAGTGATCAAGACAGATGCCAACCCTGGCCAGATTGTAACAAAACATATTATGTATTGAAGCTGGTGGCCAGTTAGTCTTCTCTGGGTATTTATGCAAGATTCCCTGTTTTTTTTCTTTCAAGTATGTAAGATTCATTTAATAATACAAAGTTAATGCACAATAAGAGATTAGCGTTGCTGCTTCACAGCACTAGTATCCAGAATTTGAATCCCAGCACACTGCCTGCCTATGTGGAGTTTCTGTATTTTCTCCAAGTATGTTTAGTTTTTTTAAGAGAATATTAGTTTTTTTTTTCTCTTAACATCATAAAAATGCACGTTAGGCCAACTGGACAATGTGCATGTATAGGTAGGTGCTTAAAAGTGCCAGGGATTGGCTGGCACTTGACCAGGCTTGCTTTATGTCTTGCTACTAATTCTGCAACCCTTGATCTCGATAAGCAGTTAAGAAAAGTTTTTTAATATTTAAATATTACTTCATTACTGACAGATGAGTAGAACTTAGGTATGACAATCTAAACAAAACTTTTACTTAAGTAAATACAAATGTAGGTGTGAGAATTTTACTGTTAAATGATTAATGTCACTCTCATTATTCCTGAAGAGTTAAAAAACATCAACTATATGTAACCACAAAAAGACAGCACAGCAAATATTTTCAGTTTAAATGATGCCATGTTATTATTTAGGAAGTTGCGCACATTAAAAAGAGATAATGTAAATCTTTCATTTCGACTACACAACACTAGTAATCATCACAATACAAACACAATACTTTTAAATCATCACATATCCAGCTCATCAATAAAATTCAGCTCTGCTATTGTCTACCGCCTAATTCAATTAAATTCCTCATATTTTGTTCCTTTATATTAAATTACTGCAATACTCTCTTTGCTAGTCAGTCAGATTAAACTAAGCGTCGGTTTTAGCATGTTCATGGTACCTCTCCCAAACCTCTAAACATACCAGACCACAAGACCTTATGCCCATCATTTGAATTAACTTTAAATAATTTCAAATCAGCTTTGAATTAATTTTAAATAATTTCAAATCAGCCTTAAGACTGAATTTGAACTATGACCCTTACCTTATTAATGCATTTTCAACATTCTAGTGATTTTCTTATTTTGTGTCCCTCTGACACCTCAATCATCAACCAGGAGAACAAAGTGCTTTAATAATTTTACAAACTGGGGGCTTCGTCCCTGCTCGCTTCGCTCGCCAACCCGTTTTTGTTTTTCCGGCTACACACTTATAAGATTTTTTTTTCTTTGAATTGTTGCTATTTCATTAGTTTCACTTTGATTTCAGAACTTCTGTAAAAACAATATTTGAAATCTTTGGAGTCCCTGTATGCTGAATCTTTTAAATGAGGTCAGTGAGACATGTGTTTAATGACTTTGTACCATAATTCAGTATAGGTTTCTCTTGTTGGAATTTCAGCACAGACAAAACGATCTACATCATCAGTAGTTAATAATTTTTTTTGCAAAGTAACCAATAAATGCACGTGAGGTAAACTCCGTTTTTGAAATCTTTTGACTTAAACTTCAAAGCCTTACAATATTTACATACTTCTGACATATCACCTATGTTCATATATTCGGTCTCTATTCGCCTTTTTATTATTTCTCTGAGTAATAATTTCTCTTAATTGCACTAATGCCATGTTTACTTTCTTTGTTTTGACACTGTTGTTTTTTTCTGTTTTCATATTTTGTATCTTATTCTGCATGTGTTTCACGCCTACGTTTTTATTGAGTCTTTTGAATTCCAGTTTTCATTATCTCTAACCTGTTCTGCATGTCTGGCCCCCTTGTTTGTTAACCTCTTAATGACGTTTTACTTTGTTTTCTACTCTGTCTTTTATTTCTGTCCTTGCTTTATCCTGCTTTGTTTCAAGGACACATGGTCCGTGGTGATTATTTTCCCTTTTTCGAGTAATAATTTCCATCTGTTTGCGCTACTTCAATCTTTACTTTCTTTTTTTTATACTTTTTAATTTTCCTACTTTCATATTCTTTAACTTTCTCCACATGTGTATCATGCCATTTTTTTTTTAGCCTTTCGAATTCCACTGCTTTCATAATCTCTAACCTGCTCTGCATGTGTATAGCGCCAACGTTTGTGAACGTCTTTATGAAGTTCTACTTTTTCTTTTACTCTGTCTTTTAATTCTGAGCCCAATTGGACTTGCTTTTTTTCAATTCCACTTCTTCCAGGCTCATAATTACTTTCCTTATTTTCTGAATTTGCACCTAGATTCTTCTTTTTTCCTTTTTTTCTCTCCAATGCTTTTGAGTCTCTTTTCTCTGTGCTGCTTTCTTCTTCGCTTAGTCATCTGCGTTTCATTTATAACGTATTGTCCTTTTACACTTTATATGCGCTGAGAGCCCTGGATCTGTGTGTGCTCAAAGCCTCCTTTACACAACTGAGCTTATTTGATATAAATTGTAAGTAGGGTGTGTCTTACAAGAATGTCATGTTCCACGTCATCACGAGACGGTCCTGGGTCAATCTCTTGGCACAAAGTCTCATGTTTAAGGTCCCTGCGAGACGCTCCATGGCCAATCTCTTTCATCTTACGGTTTCTTTTAAGTGTCTTCCGTGATCTTCACGTGAAGATCACGTCTCGACGCCCTAGTGTTTCTCTCCAGGATTTTTTTTTCTTATAAAATAGAAAGATACTTTTCAAAACAACCTAATTCATCCTCTAACGTGAAAGTCTCTTTGCTTTTAAATTAGGATTGCTGGTTTTCTAACTGCTTTCTGGGTCTCACTATAAACATATTTTTTTTTCTTTCCAAAAATCGGTTTCAAACCCACAAGAGCAGGAACCACCTTTTTTTAAAGGTGACCATCTCAACCACTCTGTTATGAAGACACGCTATTAATATTGCTTATTCTTTTTTCAGTCAGTCTGTAGGGACAAATGGATCTTTAGAACAGAATACATGAAGACTTTTAGTACAAAGCAATGCAGTCTCTCCATAATGTATCTTACCTGCTGTAACTTTTGTAAATAGCTCTGATAGAAATATGTAACATCAGGCAGAGGTATTTGTTAGCATGAACAAGCTGCTTCTCTTCTTGACATTATGTCTGCTTTTCATAGCTCTTCAGCTTCTATCCAAAAACTAAAACAATGAGAGTGCTTAGCAAGTAGGTCAAGGAAATGTAACTTACTTCCATGTTTTTATTTTTTAAAGTACAAATATTGCAAGGAACCAGAGTATAAGCCAAGGTTCAAGGTTGCTTTATTTAGTTATGTTTACAGAAGAAAACATGAAATTGTCCTCCTCAGTTGCATCTAATAACAAGACAGAAAGAAATGAAACTAAACAAATAGAATGTGAAGGAAACCAGGGCATCAAGGGTCCAAACCCCCAACATGAACACACCAAGAGTCCCAGGTGCAAATAAAGGATGGTTTATTTAACCCAATTCCTTCTACAGTACTATAAAGTAGCACGAAAGCACAGGTTTCTCTGTCCAATAGACAAAATTCTCTCTCCTTCCAATTCTTACCACCATACTGCCCTCCTCCATTTGAGTGTTGCCTTTCTTTCTTCCAGCTCCGATTCACCTGGGTAAGGGAGTGCAGCTCCTATTATTAAGGACCCAGTAGTACTTCTAGTGCCAGTGCCACTGCCTGATGGAAGCACTTCCAGGTCATATGAAAGTCCATTAAAGCAAGGAGCTTGTCTTCCTGCAGCGCCCTCTTGCGGTTACCTGTGACCCCAGCAGGGCTGCTCTGCCGGACTACATTTGCCGGCATGCCCTACAAGCTTCCCACTGGGCACCGATATCCAGGGCCGCTGCCATCTAGCGTGCTGTGGGAATAAAAACCCCAGTGACATCATCTCTTTCCATTGGGCTGTCCGTCCATCCTTTCTGGGTCTCTCTTCCAGGTCTGATCCCCTTCTCCTCCCCGGCCAGGATGCCTGTCTGCTTGCTAGGAGCCTCCTCACAGGGTATAGAACCATCCCCTCTTCTGGTTGGGATGCCCTTCCAGCCCGTGTGGCATTTACAAGAGACAAGACAGGTTAAGGTTAGGCAATTTGATAATGCATATTTACACAAAATTTGTTACAGGATACATATCAAACCTTAATCATTTTCTCAGATATTCCTTATTAAAAAGTTGTATGACACTAGGAAGAAAGGAATTTCTGGAGCAATTTGTATGGGTTTTCAAAGCGACTATCCTTCCTGATTTACTGAAATTAAGTTCTACATGCAATGGATGTCTGTTGTCAGTTGAGATTATTTCCAGTTTCTTTAGCATTGTCCTCTGACACACACTTGCCAGATCATCTGCATCAGTCCCAATAACTTTAGCTGCATGCTTAGTAATCTGCTGGAGCATAATCCAGTAGTGCATATCTCTAGACCAGACACCACACATACTCATAAAGGAGTAATTTAGAGCTACCAATTAATTTGGCATGTGTGTTGGGGGAACAGAAAACCAGAGTATCTTGAGAAATTCACTTAGGGAAACATCTGAAACAGTGTGGCACAATCACTAACAGCTGTTCCATCCAGCTGCCTGTGATATTTGATTTTACAATAATGTTTTTGTTTTTGGATTTTAAGGTTTGTCAGAAAGCTAATACATACTATACTTCCAATCTATTTAATACAGTTCAACATTGTGAGGGGTGAGGAGCTTATTCCAGAAGCACTGAGTTTAAATCAGAAAGCAGGCCTAGACAGGACAAAGTATATTGCAGGGCACACACACTTTCTCTCTCTCTCTCTCTCTCTTTCAAACATATGGGGCCAATGTAAAGATTTCACTTGACCTATGCTGTGAATCTTAGGAATGTGAGAGAAAAACAAAGACCTTGAGAAAATCCAAGCAGACGAAGGGAGAACATACAACCTACATACAGAGAGTGTCCTGAGTAAGATATAAACCTAGGATAGATCCAACAATTTAATGAAAGACAATATTTATGTCTGATTTAATAAATTGACTGTTTTGAAATCATTTAATCACTAAAAGAGCAGATTTGCTTGCCTCAGAATTTTTACAATGCTTATTCTCTACATGAAGGCAACTTTTATTGTGCTATTTTCAGCATGAATTACACTCGAAACAGGGGACAGTATTCTCGTGAAATCCATCTAAACTCTGAATATTTGCCATGATAGAACTTTCAAAAATGAGGCCTTTATTTTAAACAATTAAATCACAAATAATGGAAAAAATAGAGAGAATACAAAGTTTATGTAAAAAAATAATCAAAGAAACAAAATATCAGCTCTTTAGGTGTTCTTATATTGGAAGTCTCTATCTATAAGATGGGTTGGCTCAGCATAACACTTAATTTTTAAGTACTGTACTAGACCTGAACATTCTGTTTCTTCTCAGTTATATTATCAACCTGGCCTCTTCCTTTAATCAACATATCTTTACTCCTTCCAGAATTAAAGTCAGCTAGGCCTCTAGTATGAGGCAGCTTTAAACCCTAACTCAATGTTATTTTCTGCCATATTGCATGGGTCAGGGTGACCCTTCTTTGTCTATAGGCGCGCCAATTTAGTGTTCTGTTTTTTGGCCCTTCATGGCCCCTGTGATGGAATTAAGATCACAAACGAACATAAAGATTTGCTGATTAGCCCCTTATATTGTTTTACAGCGATTTGTTGGTCCAAATTGAGTCGAATAAAGATCAAAACAATCAACAGACATGTATAGTATGGCTGGGATTTTATACGGTAGGTAAAATGGCCTCCGGAGGTGATGCGGCAGGGAGTGACGTCATCATCGTGTGACTGCAAGTGATGTCATTTGTGCTGGATGGATGTTGCGTCATCATTACGAGACCGGAAGTGACGTCATTCAGGCTGGACGGCAGTGACTTCATCATGGATGGACATAAGTGGGATTTGTTGTGGCATTGTTTTCTAGGAAATGGTTTGTTGATGATGGTATTGGTTTATTTATCTTCTTTTGTTCTACAAGATCAGAGAGAGAGGCATTATTACCACAAAACAACCCCCCATCTGATGATAATTCACTCACCTCAGGGCTTGTTGACTGTCTCCTAAGCGCACGTGTGTGACACCCCTTCAAGAAGTAAAACAGTATCACTCTCTGTAGTCAGGGCTGTGCGTTGCCCTTTAACATTTGGGAAATTCCTACCACACATTCCCCTTAATTAGGGAATCTGGTTTAAGCTAGGAAACATCTGAAGTCACCTGTGAGACAGAGTGTCTTGTGCCTGGCCTCTTCCTGTCCTGCCATGGCCATTCTCTCTTACGTTCTCTCTTCAGGTAGAGGACTGGTCTATGCAACATCTGTTGAATTACTTTCCCTCTATTGATTCCATCTTACACAAGTGCCATTATTATTTTAATTTCTTTGGCAAAATGTATAATATGGTCTTCAGTTCCCTGGAGGTCCCTGACTTTCCACACTGACATGCTGAATTCCTTCCCCCTGCCAATATACTGTAGCTCTTTGTCTCTTTATTTCAGAAGTTTGTTGTGGGACTGTGTCATCTTAGGGGTGTCCCTGCTCCTGGGAAATTCTTGTGAATCAGATTCTATATACTAGTATGTGCTAGACCCTTTATCTTTAGGAAAAATGGGAATGGCTTTACATTATAATTACTTTTGCCTTTACATTTAATATTTTTGGAAGAAAGTTTTACTATCTTTCCTGCATTCCTGTGGTAATCCCACACATTCCTTGGAACCCAGTTTAATCCTCTGTGGTGCAGGATGTAATTTTATTACTTGCCAATAGCAATGGTTGAGTTAGGAATAAGATGAGAAACTAAAACAACTAAAGACTTTAAAATGTTTGCTTTTTTCAGTTTCTGCATAAATCTGAATGATTTTTTTATGGATACACAACAGTCAATGAGAATGTACACCGTGAAACACACCCCATCACGTCAGAAGCTTGACGTACAATATTCAGAAACTGTGTATTAGCTAAAAAGAATGTCCCTCACTCCAAAAATGTCTTAAAATACTGACTTTACACACATCAGATGTGTTTTGTTTTCCATTGAAGTTAATAAGAAAAGAAACTGGTTGGTGTCTGGTAGCAAAGATATATTTGTGCAAAATTTAGCATACACTCACCACAATTATAAAGGGCAAATATCCACAACAATAAATATAAAGGTGACATATGAGTTCAAAATAAAACAACCAAAATGGTGTGAATTTACTTTTCAGGATATTCAATCAAATAACATAGTCTCGGTCATATTTATGCAACATTTCACTGGCAGTTTGAGGCTTGTATTCTGATGGGAGTCCTGTGGGACATGTGGGACTCTACTGGGTAATGTGTGATGCAAGATGTAGTTTTAATTCTGTAGGCAGGAGCAGGCTGAACTGAAGTTGTCTCTGTATTTGAGGCAGCCGAAGCATAATGGCAGAATGAATATTTTAGAATTGGGGTAGCACAGGAATTAAAAAATGCTGGACAGCCCTGTATTTGGGTTATAATCACATAAATTACCTCAGAATCAGAATCATATTCATTGTATGCAAGCATACAAGGAATTTGACTCTGATTTTGGTGACTCTCCAAGTATAAGTTAGCACAATCGATAATCGGCTTCCACTGATGACGTAACATAAAACAGACAAAAATGGGATTTGTGAAGCTGTTCAAGGTTTGGCACCCATGTGAGGAACGGCAATAATAAAACAAAATATTTAAAAAATTATTTACAAAAAAGACTGATAGAAAATCTACACAATGTGCTAAAAATGATGATATAAAAGAGTATAAAACAAACAATATGTCTTAAGGGACTTATCATACAGTACTATACATACGATCAGGTTTGAATTCCTATACCAGTTCGTCTTACACTCAGATCAACTTACGAACATTCCGTTGGAAATTAACATGGTCGTAAGTCGACGACTACCTGTAAACAAAAACAGACTGAATATTAGTGAGCACTGAACTGAGGCTGCCATTACATTAAAATGATGATGATGACAAGTAAGGTGTAATATTAATAATAATAATACATTTATATAGAGCCTTTCCCATGCTCAAGGTACTTCAGAGAGTTTAAGAAAGAACGGCAGGGTATACAGTATACTGTATAGCATTGTAAATAATAATAATAATAATAATAATAATACATTTTATTTATTTATAGGTGCCATTCTAAACACTCAAGGCCACCGACCAATAGATAAAACACACATTATAAACAAAACTGAAATACAAAAATTAAAATCAGACAGAGTAATTGTAGTCAAAGAGAAAAACAACAACATGTATTTATATAGCACATTTTCATACAAATAATGTAGCTCAAAGTGCTTTACATGATGAAGAAAGAGAAAAAAGACAAAATAAATAAGAAAAATAAGACAAAACTCATTAACATAGAATAAAAGTAAGGTCCGATGACCAGGGAGGACAGAAAAAACAAAAAAAACTCCAGACGGTTGGAGAAAAAATAAAATCTGCAGGGGATCCAGACCATGAGACTGCCCAGCAGTCTTAAATAAATGAGTTTTAAGTTTAGATTTGAAAAGTGAAAATGATTCAATATTTCTAAGCTCGGACGGTAGTGAGTTCCAGAGCAGGGGAGCAGAGCAACTGAATGCTCTGCTCCCCATGGTGGTTAGATGTACGAAGGGGACAGTCAAGTGGATGGAGGAAGAGGATCTAAGGGTATGGAGGGAATGGCAACATGGAGGAGGTCAGACAGATATGGAGAGGCAAGATTGTGGATAGCCTTAAAAGTTAACACAAGAATTTTGAATTGAATGGGGAACTTAACTGGAAGCCAGTGAAGCTGCTTCAAGACAGGAGTGATATGGTGAATAGATGATGATGTGGGCGGTGGAATTCTGGACTAGTTGAAGCTTATAAAGAGATTTGTGAGAAAGACCACTAAACTAGATAAATAAATAAAGAAGAATAAGATAGTATATTCAGAGTTAAAGCCTAACAGACAACATAATTGATGGTATAGCACACACACACAGGTTACATGAGCATCTTGACATATAGGTAAACTGAAAAAAGGGTAATAAAGTCAGGTAGAGCCAAAAGCCTTCCTGAACAGATGGGTTTTGAGTTGTTTTTTTAAAAGAATTCATGGAGTCAGCTGACCTGATTAATTTCGGTAGGTCATTCCAGAGTCTGGGCGCTATACAGCTGAAGGCCCTGCTGTCACCCATGGAGTGTAGATTAGTGTGGGACACAACAAGATTGCCAGAATCAGAAGACCTTAGTGCGTGGACAGGCACATAGTGATGGAGAAGGTCACTGATGTAGTTTGGCGGAAGGTCATTTAAGGTTATTAGTAGAATTTTATATTCGATTCTGTAAGACACAGGGAGCCAATGAAGGCGAAGCAGGATGGGTGTGATGTGCTCACTGTTTCTAGTCCATGTAATGACTCTTGCAGCCGAGTTTTGAATAAGCTGGAGCTGTGATATAAGATTAGAAGGGGCACCTGCTAGTAGGGAATTACAATAATTGATGCGGGATGTGATAAAAGCATGGACAAGTTTCTCAGCATTAGAAAGGGAGAGGAAGGAGTGAACATGGGATATGTTACAGAGGTGAAAGTAAGAAAGTTTCTTAATGTGATTTATGTGGGCGGAATAAGAAAGGGAGGAATCAAAAATGACACCAAGATTCTTTGCAGTAGAGGCATGTATGATGAGATCACCGTCAAGATTGACTGGGAAGCTTATTTTATTAAGTAGCACATTAGTCCCAATTTGCAGGAGTTCAGCTTTGTTGCAATTTAATTTTAAAAGGGTTCTGCTCCATCCAGGTTTTAAATTCACTGAGGCAAGTTGTGAGCTGAGAAAGCTCTGATGAAGTTCCACTTTTAACATTGAAATAGAGTTGACTATTGTCTACATAAAAATGATAACCCAGTCTAAAGCTATGAATAATATGGCCAAGGGGAAGCATATAAATACAGAAAAGCAGAGGACCGAGGACAGAGCCCTGAGGAACTCCTGCTGTTACTGGAGCTGTACTTGACCTGCTTTTGCCAAGACTAACGAACTCTTGCCTATCAGTCAGATAGGACTTAGACCACTGGAGGGCAGTGCCAGAGATACCCAGCATGTTTTCCATTCTGGACAGTAGAATGTCATGTCTGATGGTGTCAAATGCTGCACTGAGTTCTAACAGAATTAATATGCTGGTTTGTCCAGAGTCTGCTGTCATAAACAAATCATTGGTTACCCATAGCAGAGCAGTTTCACAGCTATGCTGTGCTCTGAAACCAGACTGAAAGGGTTCCACCAAATTATTAGAAGTTAAGTAGTTGGTGAGTTGAACTTTTGACAGAAAAGGTAAGTGGGAAATAGGCCAAAAATTGTTAAGATTGTCAGCATCAAGACCAGACTTTTTAACATTGGGGTTACAGAATGTAAGTGACATTGCTGCTGTAAATTTTTTATAAAGCAGAATTTGATACAAGAAACTGTGTGTGCAGGGCTGCACATTTCATAATGAATATGGCTCTTGGATTTAGAATCCTGGGTTTAAATTCTGCACTTGGCTGTTGTCTCTGTAAAGTTTTCATATTTTTCTCATACTTGTGTTGATTTTACTCTAGGTAATTTGATTTTCCTCTTACGTCTGCAAATGTGTGCCTATTAGGTTAAATGCTGATTCCAAATTGGCATTGTGTGAATGTGACTGTGGGTGTGTGCAGTAGTGTGCCCTGTTCATAGACTCCATATACCAACCACAACACCGGATTTGATTAATCAGGCCTGAGAACTTACGACATCTTTTAGTCTAGTTTATATTGGTTAATAAGCAGTTAATGATTAGTCATGATTTTATAACTTAGCATCACTGACATCACACTGAGCTCTTCTGTACTCAGAATTTGAGTTTACAAAGCTCTGTAATTTTCAGTGCTGAGTTTGTCAGTAGGATATCAGTTAGTCTGTTTTCACAGCTGTTATAAAAATGTGCATGCTTTGAAAACACCCTTCATTTAGCAGGGAAATTACTTAAATATAAAATGAAAGTTGCATATTTCTCGATCAGTTCAAGGGGTTATTTACCATACATGTACAGTGTATACTGTTTACATATATTTGCCTATAGAACATTACAAATAACTGAAAAGATACTTGTGAGCTAAGTAGACAATTTACATAACAGATGATTGCCCATCCCAAATCCCCCCATTTTACAATTTTGAATTTAAAAGACTAAAATAAATGAATATGCTGCCCTATCCTAATGGGTGGGTGCAAGGATTGATAGTGATTTCAGCTGGCTGTCTCACTAGACTGGAAACTTCTAACGATAAAATAGTAGGCTGTGTGCCATATAAGGGGCTTGGTCTAGTCTCCAAATAAGTACTAGAGGGCTGCCATTTGGATGCAGAGAGGCAAAGCCAGACAAAGAGGAAGCTTGAGAATGGGCTGACACAGAGGCTCCATTTGATCTCCTTAAACTGAGTGCTTCGAAAATATGCAGGGATATCCAAAATGATCTGTATAAAGAAAAAGAACAGTTTGGTACACGCTGCATACTGTTTATGCTGCATATAGATTATTTATACTAGGCTTAGATTAAATGTAAATGTATTCATTATCAAAATGAACTGAAGGGCTGAAGCCTGTCCAGGCAGAATTAGGCACTGCAGGAACCAACCCTGTTTAATCCATCAAAAGACAGTCAATTTAGAGAAGGCAGTTTCCTTAATTATACGCTATTTGTACGTTAAGAAAACATGCCAGCTCCACAGATGCGGTGGGGCTGCATTACTATCCACCGTGGCTACGCTTGCAACAACAACAAATGTTATTTTAAAATACAGTAAACATTGGTGAACAATGTTAGCTATATAAATAAAAAGCGACAATACCGAATATAAAACTATATCTTCAGCAGTTTTGAAAAAACAAACTATGAACTGGGTGTATAATTTTTAATTGTCAACTACACAGCTCACTTCGAAACCTTTTGAAAAAAAGAAAAAATACATTTTCCACCATCCCTTGCGTTTCACAAGTTTCCTATCAGGCGCTTCTTATTTTTTTGTGCCCTCTGGGAATTGTAGTTTACGCTGCCATTTTTATAACTTTATACACGGAGCGGCTCGTTAGAAAGCGCACTTCATATCCCAGAATTCACGACGCGGGTTATTTCGAGCATATGATTTCCGTTCCCCCCATTGCTGGATAGCAAAGTAGCTAGGTATCTCAGGGTTGCTTATATGCATCATGTTTCTCTTTATTGTGTAGTAACTTTCATTAACACAAAGGACTTGGCTGGAAAGTGGACAAGCTACGAAAGGGGTCAATGTATTCTCGGCAGTAGAAGGCCACAGCAGGTTGAGCAACTTGACAGTAAATAGATGTGTGTGTTTTTTTATTGGTTCTGTTAAAACGCACACCTGAAATAAGACTCACTGTGCTATGGAAGAAGTTGATAAAATTTTGATCCATTCTTTAAGGCAAACCGGAACGTAAGTACACACGTGCCATTTTTATTTCTCTTTTTAACTGTCCTGTGTCTCCTTATTGTTTCTTTCAGCAGTGTTTTTATCCTGTGTGTAACGGGTGCAGAACTCTCGTTTTTACTAAAACCTTAATCGAAAACAGACAGATGATGGGCGTATATGGGTAAGGGTATACTGTACATGGTCTGCCAACTGCACGAGTTTTGCATCAAGTTTTGAGTTCCGCTTCCATCGTACAATCTGCAGAGTTTATAGAAAGTGTCTGTCTTCCTGGTTTGCTTACTTCGAACATATCATCTGACAGTTAGTCCATTTAGGGCGGGGTTAAAGAACGTGATTATGAGTAGCTGTAAGTTAATAGAATAGAAAAAAAATGTATTATTCTCCACTGTGCCAGCATATGCATATGTATTACTTTATCAATGTGTGGGTAGGGATGTATGTATTCGGTTTTTACATCTTATAAGACCACCATACGAAAAGCAAGAAGTGTCACAATAGCTGTCATTGCTGGGATCTACTTCCATTCATTCTTAGTTACTAGATCTCATTGTACGAAAAGTGTAGGTTTTTTTGAACACATTATTTAATTTATGTATTATTTTGTAATATTACTGTACTTCTTTTTTCTTCATTCTTTTGCCCTAGTCCTGAGAATTCCACTTTTTACGAGTGCTAAAACGTTAACAGCAATGTAATGAACCTTACAGTATTAACTAACGCCAGCACACATAACAAAAATCAATCTTCATAGTTGAATAGAAAAAAGTTTTGATACTGTAAATTCTTATTACCATATTTGTTGAGACATTGCTGGCAGGCAGTGAAGAAGTGGGGAAAAAATTCCCATAAACACTAAATAAACCACTGGAGTCTTGATGGTCATTTGTGAATTTCCCCTTGGGATTAATAAAGTATCTATCTATCTATCTATCTATCTATCTATCTATCTATCTATCTATCTATCTATCTATCTATAAAAGACAAAGTAACTTCCACCTTTGGCAATATTATTACTTAAAATTGTCTGGCGTGTTACCAGCAAACGTTCAATCCTGAGGTTCTTGGTCACAGTTATGTTTCATTCCAAGGGCAAATTTTGGGCAGATGGAAAAGTAGCAGTGATACTACACACCACAGCAGGATACCAAGAAGAAAAGTAGAACAGAAAATGATCAGTAACATTTTACAATGACTGCTACCTTTTTATTCTTGAGAAAACAACTAATAAATACTATTGTAGTATGGACAACCTAATTAGCAGTTTTGGTAATGCTATGCTAGATTAAAGTAGAAATTATTTTTCCTCAGTTTAAATGCGGAGACTGATGGGACATCCCATACATTAACAGACAGATCGTGCCACAGTTTTGGGAGCCTGTAGTTAAAGTTTTGATCTCCTGTAATTTTCCATTGAATAATTAGAACCGTAGCATCTTGTGATTTTTTTACATTTTGGGATGTGCACATTAATAATTTTTCATAAATAAATAAGATCAAAACTATTTAAAGTTTAATGTGCTAGAGGTAGGATTTTAAAGGTAGCACTAAATGTAGCACATACTTGACAGTCTCGGTAGTGATACCAATGGCAGTGTAAGCTAAAAGTTGGGATGCACCAATAATGCTTGTTGGTACTTCTATTGATCCATTGCCATATTTTTTTTGGTACTCTTACTCAGTATTAATGCAGTCTTTTGGCATTTTATGAGTACCAAACAAATATTGGACTCAGTGGTCAGGTGGCAGAAAATGTAAACAGATACTGGGTGTAAAATACAGAAAGTTGTAAAACTGTAAGGTGGCAGGTAGGGCTGTGTAATGTCTTAAGAGTTTACCTTGTCACATCGTCCTTTCAAAACATTAATGATGTATGACACCAACACCCTGGGCCAGGGTTGGGGGCAGTTGGAACCTTGGGTAGAGAGATGCTTTCCACTGTAGGTGGGCAGAGCTGCCAATTATTGGTAATCCACAAGCATCTATACTGGGCAGTGGGAGTGTGTGTTGCAAGAGCATTTTAGCTTGGGACGTAGTAGTTTTGTTGTCTCACAGATTACTGTAACTCGGCACACATTAGTGGCGTTCTTTAATGTTATTTCGATGATTCAAAAGCGATTTGTTCCAAGTTCATTTAAAATTGTTGTATGATGCTTGGAAGTTTTTCAAATTAAAAAACAAAGCAAAAATGTAAATTTTATTGAAAAATTTTGTGGGCATGTGATGATTTTATGTAGCTAGCAATTTAAATATCAGAAACCTCGTCACTTCAAGAGTAAGCCTGTTTGAATTTTTGAGTGATTAGCTTGTATCATCATTATTAATAAACCAGTAACAGCATACTGCACGATAACATAAAGTGAATACACTTGACTTTAGCATTCATAGTTTTTATCCTCTTTCTCTGTACATTTAGCATTTGTTTGCTCAGAGGTTGATGTGCTTGCTGCTTCCTTTGCAGCTCTTCTTTTTCTCCACCCTAGCGGCCTGCTTCTTCTCTTCTTTCATCTGCATCTTTTTGAATGAAAAAAAGTGTGTTTGTGTTGCGTTTACTTAGTATGTTTTCTTTCATTTTTCACTTAAACTGGCACTTAAGTCTTCAGTCTGCCTCAAGAATAATTTAAGATGTGAAGAGGTAGGGGAAATGATGGCGAAGGTGGTAGGGATGAGAACGATGCCCGTATGCATGCACCACATGGCCGCCCTGCTGGCCACTGCCAAGAGTTGATTAAATAAAATAAAAAGAGGAATAACCTTGGAGGTCAATCATCACCCTGAAAGTGGATAGTAGACTTCTGGTAGTATACTTTATGTGTACCAAATTTCAGGTCAATATGTCAAATGGTTTGCGAGCTACAGGTGATTTAAAATCCTGGACAGACAAACGAACAGCCACGGTAGCGTATTATATAGAAAGATAATGATAAGGACAAATACTTTAACACCATCAGAGCACAGCTTTTTGTACATTCAGTTCTGTTATTTGTAAAGCACATAAAGACTTGAGGTGCCACGATTTACTGTATATATAAGAACCTACTTAGCATTGTGATCTTAATCTATTTAAGTTTGATACTACTAGTGCATGCTTCACAATGGGGGAAAAAAGTATTTTGTCAGGATAAATCTAACAGTTACTGAGAGTAGGGTGAACTGATATAGGAAGATATAATGTTGATAATTTTCTCTTTGATTAAGTCACTTTGTGCATGCGAAGATTGAAGTTTTTATTATGTTCTCAATATGTATTCTCATCATGCAGCAGTGTGTGAGTCATGAAAACATTCTGCTTTACAGATGCCCTGCACCACAAGAAAAAAAAGTTAAAATATTGATAATACAAAAAAAAACCTCATACAGTACATTACAGTAGTTCATATATATGCTTTTTGTTGGTATTGTATTATAGTCACTAGTCTGAGGAGAAATGTTTTATTCTGCTATGTGCACATGACAATAAACGTTTGCTTAAAGTGCAGACATACCTGTCTGAACCTATTAAACACAAAATGAGACAGTGTTCTTCACTACTGGGCAAGAAGTGTAATCTGGTTCAATACTTTCAGCATGGTGTACCTGGATTTTTATTGCAAACGTTAAATGATAACATAAAAAAACAGGCTAATTTGTAATTATCTGAAATGTTATTTTTATTAAAAAGAACCTCCCTCCAATATTTGTGAGCTTACTAGCTATTTATTTTAGTTACCAAGAATTACAGTTAAGATGTACATTAGCTCATTTCTAATAAAATTCCAGTTTATTAAAAGAGTTTGTTGGCTAAAAATGGAAACATTTACAAGAGTTATTATTAATTTTAATAAATCTCCTTAAAATAACATGTTTATTCCATCTTGAACAAAACCGGTACATTTTATTCACTGTGGTTTATTAAATAAAAGTATAATTGTCCTTGTTTATTATTGGTGAAATTGTAGCAACATTCTTTTCTTTCTACTAGGTACTCAGTACTCAGTATTGGCCTACAGTGTTCATTAAGTACTGCTACTTGGGAATGGTATTGTTGTCAAAAAGTGCATCCATAATAAAAAATAGAATGATTTGAACTGTCCGTGAATGATAAATAACAGTACTTAATTCAGTTTGGAAGGAATGCGTAAATGAGTTTCTGTGATCTGTACAGTGAGGAAACCTTATTACTTAGCAAGAAAAAGAAGGATTATGGATAGTGTGGTAGGTGATTTCATTGCTACAACTAACAATATTAGAAACAATGACAACGTTTCATGCTGATTTCAGCAAAAATAATGGTATAAGGTTAAAAAGTGACCCACCAGGGTACTGTCTATATTTTCTACCAATATTTAAAATTCTTACTTTCCTGAATTTAAAGGAATACTCTCCCCAAAAAATATAGTTTTATATGTTGCTTCCCCATTGTAGTTTGTTGGCTGAGAAGAATTTTTAACCTCATGTTTTTGTGGAGAAAAGACATAGCACAATTTCAAGTAGGAGGGAATATTCCTGTAAATAAAATACCTTACAGATATTGCTTGTGCAATGCAGTTTTTAACTGAAGCAATAACTTAAGGCATATTAGGCAAAAAGTTATTAGGTCTAAACAAAAGATAGAGCCAAATGTCATCTGTATATAGTAAAACTGAATATATTTTATATAGCCCCCAAGTAAAGTAAATAGAATAATGAATTTGGTAATGAATCATTAGGAACACCATGTCTAATGTCAGAACCATCATAACATTCTTGTTGATCCTGAAATCAATTTAATAGTTGTGAGCCATGCAATAACTGTGCCTGATATCTCAGCAATTTCTAGCCTATAGAATACTATAGTGTGGTCAAAATATGTAATTAAATGTAACTGCATAATAATTATGGCATTTTCTGTCTTGACAGCATAAGTCAGTGATGTATTAGTCTTCTGACCTATGTGGAAGCCAAACTGATACTTTTCAGATAAGTTCAGTGATGTGAGTTAAAAGTTGTCAGGCTTCTGTCTTTTCAAGTTTTTCAAAAACAAAAGGTGCATTTCAGGTTGTTCAGTTATTAACATATATTTTGGCCTAGATCTCTTTTTTACTTCATTCAATAGATTTAACAATTATATTCTCTTTTATTACATGAGAAACTGTGCCTTTTAGTACGGATGTATTGATGATGAAGTTTTGTATGTATGGTAAGTGAACTTTTTGCTCACTGTACTGCTACAGGATCTGAGGACCAGAATGTCATTACTGTCTGTAGAAAACATAAGTACACCCCTGGGTCTAATAATTGCTATTGCTGCCTTTGGCAGGAATGGCTTCAAGCAGGTGTTTTCTATAATTATTGAGCAGTCTCTGACATTGACTTTCCCACTCGTCCATTCAGAATTCTTTCAGCTCTGTAATGTTTGAGAGGTGTCTTACATGTATAGGTCATTTAAAAATTCCCACACAGCAACTCGACATGATTCAGATTCGGTCTTTGACTTAGACATTCCAGAACCCTCCATTTTTTTCTTTTATAGCCATTCTTTGGTGAATTTACTAGTGTATGTTGGGCTATCATCATAGTGCCAGGTCCACTTTCATCTAAGCTTCAGTTTTTTGACAGTGAGCCAAGGTCCTGTTTCAGCAAAGCAGCCCTGAACCATAATATTTCCACCACAGTATTTTACAGTTGGGATCAGGTTCTTCTTGTTAAATGCTGTCCGTGGTTTTTACCAAACTTGTCTTCTCGTACTGTGGCCAGATAACACTATCCTTCTCTCATCTGTCCATACCACATTGTTCCAGAAGTCCGGGTCTTTGCCTAAATATTTAGAGGCAATCTTTAGTCAAGTCATCTTTAACCTTCCTGAAGGCCTTAGAGGACTGTTTTGATCTAGGTATGGTAATGGCACAAACATCATCAACAACATTTATTTATATAGCACATTTTCATACAAAGAATGTAGCTTAAAGTGCTTTACAAGATGTCATAGAAAAGGTTACACGAGAAAAAAAAAACAAGATAAGGCAATTTAAAGAAAATTAAACAATCTTAAAAGCAGATTAAGATCAAGTAGAACTAGCATCCTTATATGCTCATATATATGGGTTCGGTGATAAGGTAAGATGGCCGGGAGGACAGAAAAAGCATACAAAATAAACACCATCTAGGTGGGAGAAAAAAACAAAATCTACAGGGATTCCAAGGCCTAAAGACCACTTATCCTCCACTGGGCATTCAACCTAACATAAATGTTCTTAAGTCATTCCTCTTTGTTTCCAGCCATCATGAAATATAAAGTTGGTCTCCTGGACAGCTGGGGTGCTCTCCTATCATCACAGGTGACTGCATGGTGCCTTGATCAGGTGGTGGTGGCACAGGAGACATGAAGAATATCATTCTATGCTCATATAGTCTATTAGGAATACAACTAAAATAGACGAAAAGGCCATAATAAAATAATGAGTATTTTAAAGTTTTTAAAAGTGTTCTACAATATTAGTCTGGTGAATTTCTCTTGGTAAAGTATTCCAGATTTTAGGTGCATAACAACAAAGGCTGTCTCACCACTTCTTTAAAGCTTGCCTCTTCAAATTATAAGCAGACCACCATTAGAAGATCAAAGGTTACGACTTGGAGTGTAGGGTGAAAAGCATTCTAAAATATAGGAACGAGCAAGATTATTTAAGGATTTATATACCACTAGCCGAAGCCCGCCGTAGCATATGGCGGTGTAAGAATAGGAACGGAAAACGGTGAGAAAAGAATTCAGTATTACAAAGGCTTAGGAAACCACCGTTGCAGTATAACGAAAATAGCAAGGAGCGAAACCAATGCCAATGGTCAAGAGAGTACCTTCCTGTAGCAGGCTATGGAAAACATAGACATATATAGATAGACGCCACATTCACTGTGTTACGCAGTCAACACGATAAGTCAGCGCGTCCGCCATATTGCGAGTGGTAAAAGTGCCATTTAAACTAATACAGGTAGACGTGGAAACCAGGTTTTCTGATGAAAATACAATAACGTTTTAAACAGTATTGTTTACATACAACAGATTTTGGCGAATCGTTTACATGCAATTATTTATATCCATTTTTACACTAAATGTGGGCGTATCCCATGGTCTTAGAGTTGGTGGGCGGGGCTCTCTGTCTTGCGTGCGCTCTCTGTCTTGCTTGCCCTTAGTTAGAGTTGGCAGGCGGGGCTCTGTGAGTTGGCGATCATGGCACTCTGTCTTGCGTGCGGTGTAAAGTCAAGTGGCTCAGAGGGGCATGTGGACTTTTGCACAGACGAAAGCGACTGAGACTGTGTTTGGTGAGTTGTTGCGTGCCTCGAGAGTGACGCTGGACTCAGGAGGATGGTTACAGTTGGTGTGTGTGGCTCTGTCGTGCGTATTCCATTACACGGTAGAAGGGTTAGAGTTGGTGGCCGGGGCTCTGTCGAGCGTATCCCATGGCCTTAGAGTTGGCGGGTGGGTCTCTGTCTTGCTTGTGCTCAGTGTCTTGTGTGCCCTTAGTGAATTACATATATAGATTTGTAGTATTTAAAGTCAATTCTGTATTGACTTGAATGACAGAAGATTCTGTCTGCTACATTCTGGACTAATTGCAAACGATTGATGTCTTTCTTAGGTTGTTCTGTTAGGAATGCCTTACAGTAATCTAGTCGACTAACAACAACAGCATGAACTAATTTTTCAGTGTCTTGTAATGTTATGAGGTCTGACTTTTGATGTGTTCCTTAAGTGAAAAAATGGAGTCCTAGTAATCTGGTTAATATGCGATTTAAACTTTTGGTCAGAGTCAATGGTTATCCCTTAATTTTTTACTTGTGCCTTGTCTTTTAAACCTAAAGGGTCAAGCTTATTTCTAATACCCTCACTATTTCCATATTTTCCATTCTCTAAGACTTCTGTTTTTTCTTATTTAGTTTGAGAAAGTTTCTACTAATAGGGCGGCACATTGGTGCAGTGGGTAGCGCTGCTGCCTCACAGTTAGGAGACCCAGGTTCGCTTCCTGGGTCCTCCCTGCGTGGAGCTTGCATGTTCTCCCCATGTCTGCATGGGTTTCCTCCAGGCGCTCTGTTTTCCTGCCACAGTCCAAAGATATGCAGGTTAGGTGGATTGGCGATTCTAAATTGGCCCTAGTGTGTGCTTGCTGTGTGGGTGTGTTTGTGTGTGTCCTGCGGTGGGTTGGCACCCTGCCCGGGATTAGTTCCTGCCTTGTGCCCTGTGTTGGCTGGGATTGGCTCTAGCAGATCCCCGTGACCCTGTGTTCGGATTCAGTGGGTTGGAAAATGGATGGATGGAAGTTTCTACTAATCACGCCTCATTAGGGCATGAATGTTACTTAGTATAGACAGTTCATTGAAAAAAGGCTTTCTTTAGAACTACCCATAAATACCTAATCCTCGGCTAACGTTTTTTGTTTTTTTTTTTGTTTTGTTTTTTTTTGCAGACCTGAAGCCATTTTGGTCAATGCCTGACAATGTCTAAACCTGTATTTGCAATCAGGCAGTGACTAATTAAAAGTCTTCAACATTTTTAAGTATAAATAACATCAAAGTAGAAGGCATAAATGTCTATTTTTTAGTATGTTAGAAAATCTTCCAGAATATTTCTTTTAATGAATTGATATATGTAATATTGTTTTTATTAGATTAATAATATAGTCACCTCATAGAGAACAAATATTATACATATTGTGTTTGTTGGCATTCATAATGTAAATGAGGCAAAGATACATCAGAGTTCTGTATTACTTAATTTAACTTAACTTTCAGTGACATAAAGTCCGTTACAATACAATTGCACATCTACATTTAATTTTAAATGTTATATTAATTTCAGAGAAGTCGGGGAGGAAGTACAGAGCGTGAAGCAATTCTCCAGTGAACTCATTGTTGAAGCTGTGGTCCGATGTCTTCGAGTGATCGAGCCCTCTCTTGCCAATGGGCTGAGCCACATTTTACCACCTGGAATGTCAGCTCGATTTCGACTAGGAATGAGTCTTGCACAGGCCTGCCAGGTGAGACATTAATTTGGAAAAATCCATTTGAACAGGGAGTATTACTAATTTATTATGCTGACTAATCTAAAGCAGCTCATAAAAACAGTATTCAGACTAATGATATGATATTCCTGTTTATTAATATGTATAGAACAATTTTAATAGTATTTAATTTTATTTTTCTGTTCATAGATTTTATTTAAACTCTGACCACGAAGACTTAGTTATATAAATTATAACTTAAGTCTGTTGATGGTAATGTATTTAACAGAAAAACCCTTTTTAAAGTTATAACTCTTAAGTCTTTTGGGTAAGCCTCTTCCTGCTTTGTGCACTGGTACAACATGTTTCATTTCGCCTGTTCTTGGCAAAACTGGCTAAAGCTCTTTCTAGTGATTAGAGATTGTTTATGCACAACTATGTTTTCTTGGATTTGTATTGAGTAATGGAAAGTTTTTCTCCTGTGAAAAGTAATATGCAGTGTATGCAATATGTGTTGTATAATGTGTAACTTAAGTTTTCATACAAATTCTTCGGTTTGTACTGTGAATTTCTTTGTGTTTCTAAAGGTTAGAGCACAGTCACCCTTCCAGATTTGAGAATTAGGCATTCACGGTTTCAGTTTTTCACTAGTTGGCCGTAAGCAATTAAATGGAAGTATTTTTGGAGCTTTCTGAAAGAGTGCAGAAGCTTGCAGACTGATGTGTAAGCCAAACAAATACTGTACAAACAATACTGAAAATAATTATTTGTATCACATAGGGGTGTACAATATTTGCAAAAAATTATGTCGAATTATTTTCTGTGACTTTGACGATAACAATAATTAGACAATATCTTGCATCTTTTAAAAATGTGTTAAAATTTTATTGATCTAGCTTGGTCTTGTTAATAGGATATTAATTGTAGTTTACTAATGAGATTAATGGTAACAACAGTTAAGGAAAATTTGTCTTATTTAGTTTAAAATGAAGTAAAATAACTTTAAAACTTTAAATCACCAGACAAAATATTACTGAGATCAAACAGTGCATGTATGAGTAAACCATTTCAAAGTGACCTACAGGATTTACACAAAAAATTACAAAGCTGTTATAGTTCGAGCATTTTAAACAGACACTTACCCTTAATGTAGACAAGATATGAATCCAAAGGGAATACAATACTAATCATAACTGAAGGACAGGATATGAACATTAAAGAGTTGATAAACATAAATTGCTCAGCTTTAAGGTGAATTGCGCATCATACAGCCAAGAACAGAACATATTGTATTATAGTGTAAAAATCCAAAGTTCTGTCAAATATCGCACAGGCAAAAACTATAGAATATGTAAACACTTTCTGTCATAAACAGTACAAAGAAACAAAAAAAAAACCCCAAAACCGATGCAATTTTTAAACAAATTACTTCAAGATCTGTCCAGTGTTGCACAAAGATGCTTCCAGAAACATTTGTGGGAGGAATATAATAAAAAAAGAAACCTGGTTTACAAACCTTCCTGATGAACTGCTTTAGGCAGCAGTACTAGAGTGTACCTACCATTTATTTGTGATTTAGTAGAAAATGCTTACAGAAATATTGAGAAATTTTATTGCACTTTCCTGCTGATCTGAGTTTTTTTTAGTGACTTCAGACTTGAACAAAGTAACTGATAGGCATGTGCTTAAAGCCAAAAGGGTTGAGATTGGTTTAGACAGAAATGTGTGATTCATCAGTCTAGCTTTGTTTACTGGAATTAATTTACATTTGTGCTGTGTAGTATTTAAATATAAACCCATGAAATTATTTTGTTACTTTAGATGTTTTTATTTTTTATTTTGAATGATTTTGGTAAGCTGGGTAAAAACATACATACTGAATTATAAAATTGTATAGCCATGCATGTGTTCTTAAATGGTTAAACAATTTATGTATATTTAAAAAAAGGTATGGTGTGCACAACTTTTTTTTACCAAAATGATAAATAAATGCATGTAGTGGTATGGATTGTTTATTGGCTCTAATGTGCTCAGTGCAGTTAACTGTGTACATACAGAGATATTTTTATACACCTACTAACATAAAAATGTGGAAATGCAATTGAGTAATGATTATTTACTTTCAGAATACTCAGCAAGTACATTAATATTGATTCTTCCAATGTATTTAAAATGAGATATTTGTTCTCATATTTGTACTGAAGAAATAATTGTTTAAATTGAAATGTCTACTTTGTGACAAAAGTTATCAATTTGATTTGAAATGCCTTCATTTATTTTCTGAATTCAATTTCAGAAGGTTTATGGTTTGCCAGAGTATATCAAAGCAGAATTGTGGCTAGGACTGGATCAGTTTATATTCTTTCACAGGACACGCTCAGTCATACATCCTCAGTAATATACATATTGGACCTGGTCAGATTTTACAGTTAATCCTAATTTGAATGTTTTTGTGATGTGCGTGGAACACTTGCAGCAAATCTATACCAAGATGGGAAATATGTGCAGTCTTCATGCAGACTGTGCCTGTGTCATGATTTGAAACTCAAAGCTACTGTGACATTCCTGATCTGAATTATATTGCCTAATTAAATTTCTAGTACAGTACACTGCTTTTAACCAGCCAGATATCTTTTTAAAAGCAAACTCCCCTTTTAATATAAATGAATATTTGAGAAAAGTGTCATTTCTGTTTTCTGAATGCATCTCTTGATTTGGTTGCTTGTTAGTCCCTTACAAGCCATTATGCAGATCATTTGTGTGTTCTTGCACTGCTGGAGTCTGTAGAAGAACTACAGATGTTACTTTCATATTTTTAGAACAAACTGAAAAACAGCTGAACATGTATTTTTAACCGAATGTTTAAAATTTGAGTTTCACTTTGAATAAAAATTGGTGCAGTGTAAAGCCTATGTTACATTACACAGGAGATGTCACACTTGATGACTGCAATTGCTGATCTCATTGCCAGACCATATTAGATTTTCACAACTAGAAATCTTTGGGCATGTCAAATTAGAAAACTCCATGAAGACTTTCCAGCACAGTTTCACACTTCCAAATTATCATCTACTCACCCCCTTTTTGATAGACAATAATATTATGCAGGACAGAGCCAGTTCCCATGCAAAGGGTTTACAAGTATAATGAGTTTAGCAGAGGTCTTTGCCCTTTTCCCTTTTTTCCATCCTGTTTTCTTACATACAACATAAGCCCTCATACGAGTATGTCTTTTGTTTTCGAGGTCCAAAACACCTGTGTTCCTTATTGCTCATCACTGCATTATATGCTTCCTATGTCCAGGTGAGCACACATTGGTTATAGGTTCTCAAATATGTGAACGTTTACCTATGAGTTAAGGCAAAATAAAATTTAATTTTGCTGGGGCGGGTCACAGAATAATTAGACTTTGTCACTGAGTATGTCAGACTATGGATGTCTTTGTTTTTGAGACTTTTATCTCCAAAGAAATTTGTTTTGGAGACATCTAGATATTTGTGACTCCTTTCATTGGTACTTTAAGCAATAGAATGAAACCTGGCAAAATTAGGTTGACTTTTGTAGAAATTATAATGAAAACAACTTCAAAGCAAAATTAGTTAATGAGCAGTAAAACGTCCTATGCTGTCTTTGATCATGAGTACATAAAGGGTAAACTATTCATGGCTCTTTGAAAGGCTTTCATAGGGATATGTTTACACTAGATGTGATGCAAATACTAAATTATTCTATTGTTTTCAAATTTGGGATAATCTTGAAGTTATTATTTGGAGAGTTCCAGCTCAGTGGTTCCAATTGTAGTGCTTTTGGGTGAATGTTTTATAGCGGTTACCAATGACTGGGGCATTTTCAAACAGTGTCAGCGATGCATTCCAAATTCAACTCATTTTTTTGCACTGACTGTACATAATAAAACATTTTTCGCTGTGTTAATTCTTTAAACCAGTTGTTTCTTGATTAATCCATTGATTGTTTGATCAATGTGTTTTATTGTGTTTTTTTTTTTTTTAATTATTTCTCAGTGCTGCTTATGTAAAATGCAGGTTTACCAAGGTTTGTAAAAACCATTTGCTTAGTGTCTCGGAAGTTTTTCTGTTAATGCAAACAAGCTTAATTTCTGTATGATGCAAAAAAAAACAGAAACGCTTGATTGGTATGTTAATGTAAAACTAATATTAACTAGGGTGTTGAAAGTTAGTAATGTTGTATTTGCCTGATATGTGTGATATGTCTGTGTAAACGAGTCCACCACTTTTGCATTGATTTTTACTTGGTATGGGTAAAAAATGTGTAAAGTTGTGAAAAGTAAGCAGAATCTAAATACTGATATACAACAACAATGACACTTTTACTGGAGTGATTTAGCTCCATTTATGTTTTTAGAGACTTTTAGGGCCCTATGGAATCCATTTTATTTTTTTCTCAAATTACATTTTTTTTTTTTGATTTCCGGTTTTCACCATTTTGTTTTCGTTGATTTGTTTTTTGCTTTTTTTTTTAACTGTAAGTAGCAACAGCTACAACAAAACAATAATGAAATGGCACTTTACATTCTTTTTAATGAAACCGCACACTAGCACAACTAAACCTTATTTTGCAGTTCCATTCTTCAGGTAGTAGCCCAGTAGTGCAGTAGGACAGTGAGTGCCCTCCAGAATTGTAAGAGCAGTTAATAGTTTGATGCATCCTTCTGAGATGAAGGTTAACTTCACTTTTAGAAAAAATAAATAGAGACCCGCTTTTAAGGGCTCGTTGCATCTGAGAAAAAGCCTGCTCTTCTGCCCAGGTTTGTTGGTGAAGAGTTTATAACAGAAGAGTCAACTGTTAATTTTTAAAAGGGAACCTGTTAAAAACCAGTGCTGTTCAGTAATAACATTTTTCTACGGGAAAGTGTTTCACAGTAAATACATCACGTACAATTAGAACTGCTCACATAAAAGAATTACCATACAGGGAAGTGTTTACACACCCATCACTATGATGAGAAATATGTGCTCTCGGCTATCAGTGGTTTCATCAACTACAACATATATTTTCTTGCCACGAATCTTTTGATGAAAGGCGTCCATATGTTGTTCAAAGACACGGGACAAATGAGTTTGACAAAGACTACTGTCATTTTCTGGCAGTGCGCCTGCTTGTTTACAATGCTAAAGAAAGGACGCGTTTTCATCATTTTTTTGAGCGGTATGTCTGACTCGCATGGCCACAAACCGGTGTCTTGAATCTGACGATTTTGTTGTTTTCTCTGTTGTTACCTGAAGGGGAACACGTTTTGATCTTAATTTCATCTTGTTCTTTTGATGGATTTTAGATTTGATGTGGCCATTGCAAGTATCTTTTCATATCCAGTCTATGGTATGCTGGCAAGACTTGCAGAAAAGTTGTCCAGATTCGTAAAAGTCGTCAGGATATTGTTGTGCCCTCAATTTTGCAGTTAAGCTCTTGTTTCTCAGTTTTTTGACATACTTGGCATCTGATCCTGCTCGCTTCCACATTTCTGTCTCATGGACCTAGCTAATGTGCGGGCCTTTAATGAGAAAATTTACAGGAAAAATGCACACAAACAGAGGACACGACTGGATTTTTTTAATGAAGAATTGCCTTTGCTTCAAAAACAACAAACTAGAAAATAGTATCTGAATGTTAGAACTACAGATTATGCAATCGTTTAATTTTTTGGGAAATTTTGTAACAGTCGTCCCTTCAGTCTCTAAATTGGGCACATTTCCGTTTTTAAATATAAAATCCGTTTTAAGCATTAATTCTGCGATTCCATCCATGTTATCCGCATCGTGGAAATCATAGGGCCCTAGACTTTAAGTTTATTTAAAAAAAAAAAAAAATATTTGTGCAAAAATATTTAAACTTAAAATACAAAGTATTGTTTCATGATATAGATAGCATTTTTGCTTAATGTTTACAATCCCTTTAAAATTTTTAGAATTGGTCTGGATTATATTATTATATATTGCTTTTTTTTTTTTTATACCACAACATATGAATGGAATTTTTGTTTTAGTTAAAAGCTCTGCTTGTCTACTCAGAACACAGTAACTGTCCAAGAGTTCACATTCCTTGTTTTGTGAGTTCTGTTTAGGATGTTGGTTACAAGGGAGAGATTGGCTACCAGACTTTCTTGTACAGCAATGAGCCAGAGATCAGAGCACTCCTTATGTTCTTGGTGGAGAAGCTGCCTCGTGAAAGCTCGGAATCCTCTGATCAGCCAGCAGGTATGTACTGTAGATACAACTATATATAACTATATATTCCCTCTAAGCTGATACATCACTCATGCATTTTTAAAGCATTACTCACATATTTTTCATGGTTGCTCACAAAAAGACCTGAATTTCAAACAAAATTAACTACAAAAATTTTGCAAAAATTAATAAAACCAAATCAATTAGAAACCTGATTTAAAGAGTTTTAAACAAACTTGTGCTTTATAAAATCATCTACTCTGTTGTTCATTTCTCACTTTAAGCGAAGAACTAAAGAAAGTTCAAGTAATAAATTGAAGATATGAGAGAGGTAGGTAGGACAGAGTGTGTTGAAGAGGTGGGGTTTTGTGTGTTTGTTTTAAATAATGTAAGAAAAGAACAGTGCTTTTTTAATCAAGGACCCTTAACCAAGGCTTATGAAATAAAAGATGCCTGACATGTATGTGCTTCTTGTATAAACAATGTGCAATAATGACAACAATGTTGAAGAAATGCTGAACTGAAGCTAAGACACTAAACTTAAGTGGCTGCTCTGTGCCTCCCCTAAAATCCAAGCCATTCTATTAAAACTGATGTATATATCTGAACCGACTTGTATATCCATATGGATGTATTCAAACCAACATATCTCAACCAATGTAAATATATAGGAGCAGACCTATACAAAGCAACATATATACATCTCAACCAGTGTGTCTCAAGTATTGTATTTATCTGAATGAATGTATATTCTTAAACAATTTATATATTTTTGAACCAATATTTTTCTTAATTTACAAATCATAATATGTAGTAATATATAATAATAATATAATGGATATAATCAACAACCTGGACTTTGATAACATCTGATAATTTTATGTAGTGAAATTATGAGTCAGCTGTTTGTTTTGTGTTATTCTGAACTTTATGTACTCCATGGGTTCATAACAAAAACATGAAGAGCAATATGTTTTTACCAGTCTGCTTTGTTTGTGTATTTTTCTGTGAAGTTCAAAAGATATTAATGGTTTAAATATGATAATGTGCTATGCAAGAAATAATGAGAAAAAATAAACCCTTATTTAGGCTTTTATTAGTGATTGGTGTGGTTCTCCATGCACCAACATTTCTTTTTTTGCTCCCAAAATGTTGCATTTGTAATATGCTATTTTGGTTTCAAGTTTGACTAATAAAACCTTGTTTTTGTGTTTCTCTTTGTAGGCAAATCTGTATTGCTTCAGAGATCTATTGCATCTAAAATAAAATCGCAACTGGCAGTGCCTTGGATACCTCCATCCTGCCGTGTGCCTTTCCTCTGCAAGCATCAGGTAATGAATTACTAAATCATAGTCTATCATTTCAACCATATACAGATAGGCCAGATTGCGAATAGATGAATAGATGCATAACAAAAGTGATGCGTAATCTGCCTTTACAAGGCAGCTAAGGAGAAATTTACAATAATCAATAATTAATTTCTGCAAAAATTGGTATTAAAAAGTCCCAGTCAGACAATAGTAAAAGAGAACAGTGAAGAGTAATTTTGTAAGTTACTTCTTTCATTAAATGTATGTGTTTTGTGCTTTTAGTTACTTAATTACTTGAGACATGGGCACTGTTGTTTAAACCTTTAAATTTTTTTCCTTTCAAAAACATATGGCATTGAGTTACTGCAGTGGGGTCTTCAGTAAATAGTCAACATGCATTTTCTTATTTATGTTGTTAACATCCTGTTATTGTAATTAACTTAATTTAGTGTGTCACCAATGGTGTTCTTGGTGACTGTAGTCCCAACTGCCTTCAGATGATTAACACGCTTCTCCCATGTAGTTTTGGCCTGATCCCTCACTTTTCTCATGATCATCCTTAGCCCATAAGGCAAAATCTTGCATGGAGCTCCAGACTGAGGGTGATTGATAGTCATTTCATGTTTCTTCCATTTTTGAATAATCACAGCAACAGTTGTCAATCTCTCACCAAGCTTTTGCTGATGGTCTTGTAGCCCATTCCAGCCTTGTGCAGGTCTACAATTTTGTCCCTATTGTCCTTTGACAGCTTTTTCATATTGCCCATGGTGGTGGGGAGGTAGGAATGGAAGAAATTGATTCTGTGGACAGGTGTGCTTTATACACATAACAAGTTGAGATCAGGAGTATCTGTAATTGATTGATTTGTAATCTGTGTACCACATGGGCACATAGCCAATCTGTGGGAGCCTGAATTCTGGCTGGGTTGTAGGGGATCAAATACTTATTTTTCTCAATGTCATGCAAATCAATTTATAACTTTTATTTAAAGTGTCTTTTCTGCATTTTTGGTTGATATTCTATCTCCATCCATCCATCCATCTATTATCCAACCCGTTATATCCTAACTACAGGGTCACGGGGGGTCTGCTGGAGCCAATCCCAGCCAACACAGGGCGCAAGGCAGGAAACAAACCCCGGGCAGGGTGCCAGCCCACTGCAGGGCGCACACACACGCCCCCACACCAAGCACACACACCTACCCTGCATGTCTTTGGACTGTGGGAGGAAACCGGAGCACCCAGAGGAAACCCACACAGACATGGGGAGAACATGCAAACTCCACACAGGGAGGACCCGGGATGGGAACCCAGGTCTCCTTGCTGCAAGGCAGCAGCGCTACCCAGTGTGCCACCATGCCGCCCGATATTCTATCTCTCTCCATTAAAATTAAACTACCATAAAGTTATTCCTGAATATATGAAGTCAAAGTGAAAATATATTGATTGAAACGACTCTTGCACATTTTTAGTCAACTCAATGAGTTCCTAATACAACGTAAATGAAATAAGTTAAGAAAAACCTATTCAGAAAAAAAAAAAAAAAAAAACAATATTCAGTTAATGTATTCAAAATGATGCATGTGCCCGGCATTTTAAACACTATATTTATCTGTTCTTTTTGTATTGGTGCATTTTTGGATGAACTTCACAAGCCCGATCTACTCTGAGTGGCTTCTGTCAAAGTTTACCTTTCACTAGTACAAGTATAATGACAAGCACGGAAATTAGATAATATTTGATGGAACTAGACAATTTTATTTGTGAATTGTCCTAAATTTATATATTCGGGAATGATTTTATATATGCCAACGCTGACTTTATATATTCCGGAATGACTTTATATATTCTGACATTGACTTTACATATTCCAAGTTTTGACTGTATATTCAGGAGTGACTTTATATTTTGTATTCCACCACTAACTTTATATATTCAGGAATGACTTTATATATTACAACGCTGACTTTATATATTACAACGCTGACTTTATATTGTATATACATTCATATACACTGCTCACAAAAATTAAAGGAACACTTTAAAGAAACACATTAGATACATCAGATCTCAATATGAAGTTGGATATCTATACAAATAACGACAGGGCAATGTCTTAGGAACAAAAGGATGCCAAGTCTTTTAATGGAAATAAAAGTTTTCTGCCTACAGAGGGCTCA